>NW_027496346.1:0-202225 GCF_021521415.1 Bidens hawaiensis
GAATCGTAGTACATACCTTGAATTGGAGTTCTAAGGCTTAGAATTGGCTGCAAAAAAGAAAATCGTGGGTCTTGGGGCTTGTTCTTCCTGCCGATCGCAAACAGCTCAAGGGCTAGGGTTAGGTTTTTTGTTATAACATAAGATGTTACACTCTAGTCCCTCTAGATTGGAGTGTAGGGCAAAATGGAAGGAAGAGTTAGGTTCTTTAATGTACCGGGATGGCGTGAAGGCTTCTGAGAAACGTCGGTTAGGTCCTGAGAGTTATACATACTTTACACGTGCTAAAACATTAAACCGGAAGTTTGACGGGTGTTACAGTTTTTTTTTCCGTGAGTTTCTTTTTGTCCATCAATTCTAGACGAATTCGCGTCAGGTCACGGCCACAACGCGCATATATTTTTGGTTTTCGCCACGATCTTTTTTATGTAAATATGTTAATTTGTTGTATTTTGAGTGTTGACGAATTAACTTATTGCTTTAATTTCGGTGTCGTAACCTGATACCAACCGAACTCGTGTCGGTTCAACACCACAACACATGGTTCTCTGCGTACGATTTAGTGCCGACAACTTCGATCCTGATAGAATTCGCGTTAGTTTGCAAACGCAACGTGCAGGTTTTTTTATCACTTTTTTGTCCCTCGATTCTAGAATCAACGAATTCGTATCAGTTCGCAACTACAACGCTCGTGTTTTTTTGTTTGCCACATTTTTAACATATTTTGAATATGTTAATCGTTGTATTTGGATGTGGACGTATTTATAGTTTGCTTTATTTTTGGCTTCGTAAATAGATATCAATCAAAGTGTTATCGGTTCGTAATCGCAACGCATGTTTTGTTTCTTATTTTAATTTGTTAGATTTTTGCGTTAACAAAGTTAATTTTTTTATTTTTTCCGTGTGGAGGGGGGGGGAGGATTTTATTACTGGTTTTGTAACCCGACACCGATCGAATTCACCTCGACTCGCAAACGCGCTGCATGATTTGATAAGTTGTACGGGTACGACTGTCAATACATCAACCAGGCGCAACGCACCGGGAATCTTCTTAGTATAATATAATTAAGAACTTTGGTGTCACAAAAGATATTCCTTTTGATTTTGTATATGTAATAAAGGTTTTATATTTTAGTATGAGTGTTGGGGTTAGTTGGATGGTTTTGTGGATTGTTTGAAATACCTCTGCGGCTTCCAACTAGGGATCAAATCTTAATCTTGTAAAAAATTTGTCATTTTTTATCAAATGTGTTTTAGTTATGGTTATTTTTTTCAACTGCGTCGTTTACGGTTTTCGTTATTTTTTTAAAGTGTGTTATTTATGTTTATATAGACGTGAGAATGGTTGTCTTTCAACATTAACTTTGGTGTAGGCTGGATAACTGGGTTGTTAAGTGAAACTGACCGAATTCGCGTAGAATCACCGCATTTTGTTTTAATTTTGATACCGTAACAAACTTAACGAAAACCGACAGAATGCCAATTTTGTTTTTGTTTTTGTTCCAGTACCGTAACGAAGGTGATGGAGACCGACCAAACTTGTGTAGACTCATTACCTTAACGCCCGAGTTTTACTGACCGACACCACCCATTAGTCTCCACCTGTGTTTTTATATTGTTTTGTTTTATCTCTGGTTTCAGTTCCGATACCATAACGAACATAACCAAAATGGGTAAGTTCGGATCGACTTACCACCTGCTTTGGTTTTACCATCGTCTGGGTTTTACCAACCTGTCCGGCGCAACGCGCCGGGTAAAACACTCGTTAATTATATGACTTGCAAATGCTATTGCTTATGTTATAGGTGTGCTCATAAAAGAGAGAATATAATATTAAGACAATAATTTGATATTGCGTTAGCCTATAATTCATAAACTTTAAATAGGTAGTCTTATAATTATTAAGCTTCAATCCGTTAGCTTTAAACCTGTAAAATATAATTCACTTATATTTCGTTAACTTTAATTCAATAACATAGTTATAATTGTCCGAGATAAAATTCCCATTAAAAATCTGCACACTATAATATCGTATCTCTCATATTAGTTATAATATTAAAATAATACAAACCTTTATAATTTCCGTTAAAGATTTAGAATAATATTAAAATACTCTGTGCCTTAAATAATAAAATTTAAATAAATAATATATATTCCTAATGAAATTAGACAATAATTAACTTTAATAATCCTGTTATATAAGTCTTTGAATTTCGTATTCGTTTTTTTAATTTATAGTTCGTGTGGATCGTTCATTTTGGTTCCTTTGATTAATTTTCGGATTTCTTTTTTTTCGCGTTCATCATCTATTGCAAAGGTGAGTTTCACACACCCCCTTTTTAAACGTTTTCATATTTTGGGGTAGCATATGTATTTATTACAAATTCAAGTATTACGATTTCGATTACAAACTACAATTCACTATATGTACTTGTGTGTTACTTAATTACTTGCTCGAATTTACTTGCACATGGTAACCTCAATAAGTATGATCATACGCTCCCCTTTGCACTCAGGACCATTTTGTTATGAGTGGAAAAGGGCCTCATTATCTGAGTATGTTGGTTGTTACCGGCTGGAAAGCACCTTACTTGTGCGATTATCCGAGTACGTTGGTTGATACTAACTGGAAAGGACCTCACTTGCTCACTTATCACTTGCCCATGAATTGTATGGTTTTTTATGTATTTATATCAAACTGTGTGAAATCACCAACTATTCTGTAAGACCCCGCTTCCCGAAATCCTATAGTTGGTAATCATATCCAAAATTTCACAAAATTTAAAACCCAAAAATAATTCGTTTTATAAAAACCATTTCAGAGTAAATTGACAGCGGAAATTCGTGAGTATTAAAAATTCCCAAAACCAGGAAAAGGTTCCAAACAATAAGTAGCGGAAAAGGTTAAGTATCCAAAATCCCAACCCGGGTACAAGTGCCCGAAAATCATATGTAAACAAACTGTCTGTTTTATTTCAAAATCTCTGACTAGGAATGCCTTCAACCGTCCGAGTAGTCTCCAACACGTCCAAGCGGTAATCTCGAGTCCCTAACTTGCAACTCACACTAACATACACACAAAGTCAGCTTAAGCTGAGTGAGTTCAAGTTTTATATAATCAATATTCATAAGTCAGTTTAGATTTCAAAAGTATAAAAACTTTGAAAATCATAATTAAATAAGTAAATGTTTTCTTTTCTTTAAAATATTTATGCTAGCACGGGCCTCGCCACCACGAGTCGTAACTCGAGTAATATATTGGACCCTGTAGCAGAAAACAATATGTAATACGGGCCTCTCACCACGAGTCGTAACTAGAGTAATATATTGAACCCTAATATAGAAAATTCACACAATACAGGCCTCTCACCACGAGTCGTAACTCGAGTAATATATTGGACCCGATTGCGGGTTTAACAAGAGACGGGCCTCTCCACCATGGATCACAAGTCAAGGATCCGAGTAATATATTTGACCCATCCAAATCATGGATATGCAACACGGGCCTCTCACCACGAGTCGTAGCTCGAGTAATATATTGGACCCGGCCACAATCCATACAAACACACACACCCAAAGGCACGCTTTCACGTAAGTTCATAAAGTACACACATCGATAGATATACTTATAAATATATGCACTGTTAATCACGACGAACTATTATATTTCCACAAGTATAGGTCATAGGTAATATGTATAATGCATCTAAAATACAATTACTTCAAGTAAACCTATAAGCAGTCACTTAACATTTTAACAGGTAAAACAAGTAGGTGTGTATGCTAGCCCAAAACGTAAAAAGTAAAAAGGGGCATCATGAACTCACCTGTTACGAGGCACACAATCACAACGAGCTATAGATCCCCTAAGTATTCCCACCACTCAAACACCTGTCAGATTACACACGAGAATTACTAACGATACCGAATTGCCTCGTTTATCCTACGAGGCGTTCTAACATGGTTTGATTTACCTAAAGCCTCGACCTCACCAAATTCAATTACAACAGCCACCGAGGCCTTGTATTTACCAAAACCACCCTTAGATAATCCCAGGGATAAAGGGTTCCTAAATTACCCTCGGAAGTTGCTAGATGAGACGAATATGCGTGTTTATGAGTTGTTTATGCACTTAACAACCAACTCAGCCCTGTGTGGACCAAATTTAGTAAAATCACAGCCGACAAGTCCACACGACACCACACGAGTTGGATGGGTCGGTAATTCGCAAGCACAACGCACAAACTACCAATAAACGTGAATTTGCGTTTTACCGACCCGTTTGAGTAACCGACAACCAATTCAGCCCCAATACTTAAAAAAATAATTTTTCCAATGCTCTTACATCAAACCGAAGCTACAAAAACTGAATTGGTTGTCAATTCCTTAAAACGTCGCGCTAAACGCAACAATTTAACAATCTAGACAACCGAAAACTAGTTTTCAATCTGTCACTAATTGACCAATCAAACGAAAACCATAGCTCACAAAATTAAAGTATGGTACACTAGAAATACCTAAGAAGATTATGGAACAAGAACCTCAATCAAAACATCCCTGAAAGTGCTCAAAAGGACAGCCACCAGTTAGGCCTAGAAATAGCGATTCTTCGATCAATACGCAAGATATAATGATGGATTAAGGTGTAAAATACTAGTATAAAGTTAGCACCGACCTGGAATCGAACTTTGGAGGCTGGAATATAGTTGGAATGCACAAAAAACGAGGAGAACCTCCTCCTTGAAGCTGTCGATCGGACTGCACAAGGAGAGTTAGGGTTTTTAGTTTGTTATAATCATATTTACATCCTAGCCCCTCCACTTTGCAAATGTTAATAACTTGGATGAAAGATTAATTGGTTAGACTTACGAGAATGACTGGAAGATCCCTGAGGAATGCCGGATAATCCCGAAAGATGTACATACTCTACATTGCTTCCATCATTTAATAGAAATTAACGGGCGTTACAAGTCCATCCCGTTACAATGGGATTCGTCCCCGAATCCCGATGCGACGGGAACAGCTGCGGGTAGAGTTTCCTCATCTCGTCCTTGGACACCTAAGTAGCCTCGGAACCCCTACGGTGCCTCCACTGCACTTTCACCTGTCTAACCACCTTGTTCCTTAAACGCCTTTCCTGACGGTCGAGAAAAGCGACAGGTTCTTCAATGTAGTTCAACTTACTATCGAGCTCAATATCACCAAGAGGCACATGGGCCTCCTCATCTGCCAAACATTTACTCAAATGAGATACGTGGAAAGTAGGATGAATCCTAGCGAGCTCGTCGGGCAAATCCAGTCTATACGCTACCTCACCAACACGTGACAAGATACGGAACGAACCTATGAATCTCGGACTAAGCTTTCTCCTTTTACGAAAATGAATAACACCCTTCCAGAGAGAAACTTTTAACAATAACCCGATCACCAGCCTCAAACAGGATAGGCCTTCGCCTTTTATCCTCATAGGACTTCTGAAGATCCTGTGCGGCCTTCTTAAAAGCCTTAATCTTATCAAGCATCTTAGTCGTAGCCTCGACCACCTTTAAACTACCCAACTCTTTCTGACCGATGGAGCCCCAACAGACTGGAGTCCTACACCTACGCCCATACAACATCTCAAACGGCGGCGTCCCAATAGTGGCGTGGTAACTGTTATTAAAAGAAAACTTGACCAATGGTAAGTGACGATCCCAACTATCACCAAAATCGATAACACAAGCCCGCAACATATCCTCGAGAATCTGTATGGTCTTCTCGGATTGACCATCCGTCTGCGGGTGATAAGTGGTACTAATGCGAAGTTCGGTACCCATCTCCTCATGAAATGTTCTTCCAAAACCGGGAGGTAAAACGCGTGTCCCTATCCGAAACAATAGACACATGCACCCCGTGCCTAGAAACAATCTCACGAATAAACAGGTTGGCCAACTGCTCCGAATTATAAGTCTCTTGAATCGGCAAGAAGTGAGCGCTCTTAGTCAATCTATCCACGATTACTCAAATGGTGTCATAATTACCCCTAGGAGTGCGAGGCAGTTTAGTCACGAAATCCATCGTAAGATGCTCCCATTTCCACTCAGGTATTTCCAGAGGTTGAAGTTTCCCGAAAGGCTTTTGGTGCTCAGCTTTAACCTGTAGGCAAGTAAAACATTTACTCACGTACTGAGCCATCTCATACTTCATTGTAGGCCACCAGTAATTCTTCTTCAGGTCTTGGTACATCTTAGTCGCGCCCGGATGAATCGAATAGCGCCACTTGTGTTCTTCATCCAAAATCTTACTCCTGAATCCCCCATACCTGGGAACCCATAGACGACCATCCTTTTACTTCACCCCATCGCTGACGTCTTCCAACAACTTTCCTGTCCCCAAATACGCTCTGACATCATCCATTCCACCTGTAAGGCCTCATTCTGAACGTTGGCTATCTGCTTCAAAATATCGGGTTTGAGGATAAGTTTGTAAGATTTCACATGAATGGGTTTCGGTCTCTCCTTTCGGCTCAACGCGCTGGCTACCATGTTAGCCTTACCGGGATGGTACATAATCTCCAGATCATAATCCTTAATCAGTTCCAACCACCGACGCTGCCGCATATTCAGTTCCTTTTGCTCGAAGAAATACTTTAAACTCTTATGATCGGTATAGATGACATAAGGGATACCATAGAAATAATGTCTCCACAACTTAAGCGTAAGCACAACCGCTGCTATTTCTAGATCATGGGTAGGATAATTTGCCTCATAAGGTTTTAACTGCCGCGAAGCATAAGTTATGACTTGACCCAGCTGCATGAGAACACATCCAAGCCCAGATGCATCAGAATAGACAACCAGATCATCAGTGCCATCAGGCAAAGCTATAATCGGAGCATGTGTCAGCCCGTTCCTCAATTGGAGAAAAGCCTCCTCCTGTTCAGTACCCCAAACGAACTTAACGCTCTCTTAGTCAATTTCGTCAATGGCGAAGTGATTTTTGAAAAGTCAGGAATGAATCGGCGGTAATACCATGACAAGCCCAGAAAGCTACGAATTTCGGAAAGAGACTTAGGTGATTCCCATTTATTTACGGCTTTCACTTTTGCAGGGTCCACCAAAATACCACTCAGGTTGATAACATGACCTAAGAATTGAACCTCTCGTAACCAGAATGAGAATTAGAAAATTTCCCGTACAACTTATTCTTTCGCAGAGCTTCCAAAACTTCCGTGAGATGACTAGCATGATCGATTTCGCTTTCGGAATACATGAGAATGTCGTCGATGAACACATTAACAGAATGATCAAGCATCGACCTACACACCCGGTTCATAAGCTCTATGAACGCCGCTGTTGCATTGGTCAAACCAAAGGACATCACGAGAAATTCATAATGTCCATGACGAGTGCGGAAAGCAGTCTTAGGAATATCTTCCACATGAATTTTCAACTGATGATACCCTGAAATAAGGTCGATCTTCACGAACCAACTAGCCCCTTGAAGCTGATCAAATAAGTCGTCGATCCTCGGTAGAGGGTACCGGTTCTTCACAGTAAGTTTATTCAGTTCACGGTAATCGATGCACATCCACATGCTACCGTCCTTCTTCTTGACGAACAGGACCGGGGCACCCCAAGGTGAGATTCTCGGTCAAATGAAGCCCTTTTCGAGCAAGTCTTCCAATTGAGCCATAAGTTCTTTCATTTCGCATGGTGCTAGGCGATATGTAGCTCGAGCAACGTGTTTCGCACCAGGCACAGGGTCTATCTGGAACTCAACCTCGCGATCCGGCGGCACATCTGACAAATCATTTGGGAATAGGTCCAGGTAATCCCGAACAATGGGAACATCACCAACGGTAGCCACCTTGGTTTTACGTCTATAGCATACGCCAGATATGCCCCGCAACCTCGCTGCATAAGTTTTCCCGCCTTAAGCATGGATATGATATGTGGTGTTGCACCATTCCGATCATCGAAGACCGTAATTTGGGTCCCATCCGGGGTCTTTAGACGCACTAGTTTCTGACGACAGATAATCTGAGCATTGACACTAGCGAGCTAATCATCCCAAGCACCACATCAAAACAGCCCAGCGGCATCAAATAAGAGCTGCACCGGAAATTTATACCCAAACAACTCGATGAAACAACCGTGAATAGCCTTAGACACTAGAACGGACTTTCCTACTGCGGCCTCAACCTCAAACACATCGACTACACGCTCGGGTGATTTATTTAACGCGGAACAAAAAGCGGTAGACACAAAACTCCTACTGGCACCCGAATCAAACAAGACCAAAACCTGTAATTCATCAATTAAAAAGGTATCTGGAATAATATTACACTACCACATAGCTAAACAATCACACATACGTTTCCGAAAGAATAAGGAATTATAAACGGTAGAATATAAAGGATGAATATGGAAAGGAGTACCTGAAACAACTTCCGCATCATCCTTTGCTTCCCTTTTGGAGATGTTGAAACCCCTCGCCGTGGCCTTCGGCTTTTCTTCCATCCCCCCCCCCCCTCGAGGAAGTCCCCTGCTCAGACCCCCTCGCCTTACCGGCCTGACAATTGGATGCTAAGTGCCCAGATCCCCTACATCGGAAACAAGTCAGAGTCAGACACTCATGGTTGGGGTGTCCAGTCTTCCCACAACGAAAACAGGGTTTAGCCCCAAGCCTGCTCCCCCTATGAGGTTTCCGCACTTCTTGCATTTATCCACCATCGCATTTCCCCTATGATCCGAAGCCTCAGTTTTTACTCTCTTTCCTGCCGGATTAAAGTTATTTCCCCCGAACCGTTTACCATTGGAGTTAGAGTTCGAGTTCCAGGTTTTCCTATTCTCAGACGGCGCTATCGTCTCCCTCTGATCATTCAAAGTATCAGCTAGGGTAACCACCGAATGGAAAGAGCTCATGTCGGTGGTCACCACACCCCTACGAATATCCACTGGGAATCCCTTCACGTACTTCTTAATCCTCTTAGTTTCAGGAGTAACCAAGTCAGGACACAAACGAGCCATTTGATTAAACATTGTGGTATACTCCCGACGTGACATATTACCCGCCTCCAAGGTCAAGAAATCCTGTTCAATCTTATCCAACTCGTGTGGAGGACAAAACTGATTGAGAATCAACTGCTTCAACTCCTCCTAAGTCATCCTTCTAATAGAACGATCACCCATAGCCTGAGCCAGATTATCCCACTAACACAGCGCCTCAGAATTGAACGAGGCGGTACCATAAGTAACCATATCCTCCCCTTTACACCTACTGATCCTCAATACCATTTCCATTTCTCTCACCCATTGATGTGCTGCTGACGCATCCTTGGTACCATCAAAAGTAGGAGGGTCACACTTCTTGAAGTCCCCATAAGAACATCCTCAAGTAGACACACTAATCGCATGAACCTCTTCTTCATATTCACTTGGCAAAATCACCTCATCCTCAACCTAAGTTTTCTTACCCTTTCCTTCCTTATCTGAACTCTTACCGACTATCGTTTCCTCCATAGCTCTAACAGCCTCAGCAACAATCTCTGGAATGGCGCTATGAAGAACCTGATAAACCTAATCCGCGATAGCCGCGCGCATGACAGGATCTGAGGTGGGGTTATCCCCCTCTGCCTGGATCGGGGGTCTCTTACTGTTGCGGAGTCGGGTTCTCTCTCTCAACCTCAGCACGTGGCTTATGACCATGACCACGTACGATAGGACGACCTCTCTTAGCTGTGCGAGTATCAACCACGACTTATCCCTACAAAGACATAACTTTAACAAAGTCAAGTACAAGTAGTATTTAGAACTTGTAAGGTAATGGTAAACCGCTAATGACGTTGATCACGTGTATTTAGTCGTTAACTTTACCCGCCCGTCCTAAGCACCCCTGCGCCGACCCATATTAGCATTCTATCTAACACTTAAGAAATTATTCACATAATGAAATTCTAAAACTTATAAGAATGACTAAACAATTAAAATTACCTCTTGGCATGCAGCTACTCGCGGTTGGCATTTCTTTTCTTTTTCAGTTCGAGTCCAAGCATTCATGAATGCTCGGATCCCTCGAAATAGCCACCAGTTAAGCCTAGAAATAGCGATTCTTCGATCAATACGCAAGATATAATTATGGATTAAGGTGTAAAAGACTAGTATAAAGTTAGAACCGACCTGGAAATGAACTTTGGAGGCTGGAAGATGGTCAGAATGCACAAAAAACGAGGAGAACCTCCTCCTTGAAGCTGCAGATCGAACTGCACAAGGAGAGTTAGGGTTTTTAGTTTGTTATAACCATATTTACATCCTAGCTCCTCCACTTTGCAAATGTTAATAACTTGGATGAAAGGTTAATTAGTTAGACTAACGAGAATGACTGGAAGGTCCCCGAGGAATGCCGGGTAATCCCAAAAGATGTACATAATCTACATTGCTTCCATCATTTAATAGAAATTAACGGGCGTTACATATTCATATAGTTGACATTATTTTATGCATATGCTACAGGTACTGTTAGTAGAAGATGACACGGAGAAGACACTAGACTTAGGTTACTTAAACAAATGGGCAAATTGTTATTTGAATTTATACTTCCCCTTATATTCCATATTGCAAACTTGTGTACTTGACTTATAAATTAATTAATGATAATATTGTCACTTAATAGTGTCACATGTGTTTTGAACAATTTGTACGTCACACTCAGACGTTTACGCTTTTGCCGGGTGTTACACAAGCTCATGACACTATTAATGTGACAACTATAATTATTTCATTTCATTAAATCACAAGTACAAAATTTGACATGAATCAAATAACAATACAAGAACTTTGAATTATGATATGTTCTAGTAACCTATGGTCCAACTATCTAGTATTGAATCATCAAATTTAAACTTCAACCAACATCACGTGTAAAATAATATACTTTTTCAACAATAATGTTGGTGGGAATTCATAAAGTTTTGCATATGTATATAATTATATAATATGAAAAAGTGTGATTCACTAGTCATCATGCAATATATATTCCGACTTAAAGTAAACGAAAGCAAATACTGCCGTCCTCCCGTTCCTTTAGCCGAAGTCGTAGTAATAAGATGAGAACCGCCATGCATAACAACCGAAGTTGATGCGTTGGGGGGGGGGGGGTAGAAACCTTCTGTCGGACCCTCCCACTATGTGTATGCGTTTACATATGTGTATTTTTCATCATAAAAATAGTAAACACGTTTCACATAATTCACGTATGAATCATAAACCATATGAAAGAATAATATTCAACATGAATGATATAATGCGAATCGGTTTAAACACGTGCATAACTAATAAGATAAAAATTTTAACGTGCTACACCCCAAAATATTGAAAAGCGTTAAAAAGGGTTATGAAAACTCACCTCGAAAATGAGGACGACAGTTTGAACGGGTTAAACATGTCACACCCCAACCTAAGGCGGAAATGCCGGGGCGTGATCCGATTGCTCAAAGATCGAAGATACTATCATTGAATATAAATGACAATATCTAGTTAACAAACAATTTAAATTTATAAATATAAACTCAAATTATGATTATCTAGATTATATCCTAAAGTCTTGTCTACATGTCCAACTTCAATCTTCAATACAAACAACCTGCATATGCGTAGAAAATGGAGTTTGTCAATAACACATGTCGAGCGAGATGATCACCAATTTTGACACAATAAATAATATATATATATATATATATATATATATATATTAGATAGATAATTGATAAATGATAAGTGATAAATGCGCAAACCAACCATGTGATAGTACATCAATCAAATCATAACAAAACATGTATATAACCAAATCGTGCTAGTGTGCCAATGAATCGTTGCCAAGCGAATCGGGCATTGATTGCAATGACTAAAATTGTCGGTTTACCTTCACCAAGTGAATCGTGCTCCGGTTACTAAGACGTTCGTATGATCATACTAATGAGAATCCAAGACTTGATAGATACAAACACGCTTAAACAAATAGCAATTAGCAAATAGCATTTAATTGATACAACACACAATGATAATGTTTGCGATTGTTTGAGATATATATATGATAAAAATATGAATTAGTACGCATATGTCCCCAACATTTGAAAACAGTATATATAAAGGGGAATAATCAAACTCACCTGATCGAATAAGCCAAACGGGAATGTTTACGACAAGAAAGTGGAAATCACGCTCTTCGAGAATTATCGACAAGGATCCTAATTAAATAATACAATATTATGAATGATTTATAAATGATATAATACGTATAACGAATTTAGGATTTCGATGTGGATTGAGTTACAATTATGATTGGTATGTTATGGATTGAACGATTGCTTTCTAAGGATTATTCTTATTATTCAATTATAAGAACCATTGTTTGTTATAAAAATCGGGTTTACGAATAATTAGTTTAAATAAATATGAGTTAAGATCTATTATAATAATAACCGTTTAAATATATAATTATCGTAAAATTTATATCTTAAAATCTTTAACGAAAATCGATGGTAAAAATATAATTTACAAGTTTTAACATGTTAAATACGTTTATTATGATTTTGTTTAATACAAATAATACATATATATATAAATATATAATAAATATGAAAAATTTTTAAGATATTTTATGACGAGAATCATCGATATTGGTATTAAGTTTTAATAAAATAATTGTTGGTTTATTATTAGTAATATATATATATATATACATGAAAACTTGTAACGATATCAATTGGCAAGAAACGTTTAGCTTTAAGATGTCGGTGTTAAATAAATAATGTTTATTTAATATGTAGTATTAATTATAATATATTATAACCAATTAAAAACAAGTTAAAAAAATAACCAAAAAGATTTTAGCCGGCCGGGACTAGAACCCACGCCTATGGCTGGTTCTCTCGTTAACACACACACACACAAAAACACACACACACACACCAGCCGGCTGCGATGGTGTGTCAGTTGATTAAGGTTTTGAAACAATTTATTATATACAGAACTTCATAAGATCCCCAATTGATCATAAACCCTAATTCTTCAATCATTCTAACTGTTTAATGTTTGATAAATTAATGTTAGGGTTTATGTTTATTGCTGTTAGACGAGTAATCTGCATATTTTAATTACATGGAACAATGATTCAATCAAGGAGAACGATCACTTCGTATTGCTGTCAAGAACAGAACGCGAGCAGAGGTTACGCCCGCCAATAACAAAATTAAACTTAGGGGTTTTGATCGCCGGGCTAAATAGAAGGTGTAGATGCGAGGAATTGAATTATTATGAATCCTAGATTATATAATCAATCCTAGGTTAGGACGGTTTAGCTTGAGAATCAATACACGTTTATATCTGATCTTGTTTCTTAATTAGAGGAGTTGGTTAGGCTCATAATGGCAATAATAATCACAAACTTGATTCAATTCCTAGTTTAGATCGATAATTGTGGCTCAAGTAATCTAAACGGGTCACGGATTGGGTATATGGGTCATGGCTTAACGGGTTGCTGGTTTGGTTAAATGGGTTATAAGTATAATATGTAAAAATTGCATTTTAGTCCCTGGAGAATTGTGGTTGAAACAATAAGGGATTAAAATTAGTTTTGGGCTATAAATGTATATTTTCCAAAGAGATATATATATATATTAATTAAATATAATTTATAAATATAAATTGTATAGAAGTTCCTCGATAAACGCGATTATTTTGCGTTGTTAAAATTTCCCGAATATAAAACGGGTCGAGTAACGGGTATGAATCAGTACGTGGAAAATTGAGTTGTAACAGTCTCCCCTACTTTAGGGAATTTCGTCCCGAAATTAAGGAAAACCACAACATCATTGTTTTGTAAACAATTATACTTTTAACGAAAATATCACAACATAGAACTTATAATAACCGAAGCAACGCTTCAAATGACCAACCGATAAGGGCACTTATATATAGGATGAACCAGCGGCGTATCCACCGTGTCCTTATCATTTCATCATTCGTACCGTTACCCTAGCTACCTTAGATTCTAAATAATGACACACAATTTTGCGTATTATGATTTTCATGTGAGGACTTGAATAGTTATGTTCCGGATCATAATTACGTTTATCGTCGGATGGTCCGCATAACTCGTTTCATCATGTGGGTTATAAAAACATTTAAAATCCTCATTTTGAACGAAACAAACATTTTGATAATTTAAAAAAAATATTCAAAAGGGGATAAAGGTTCGATTTTGATTAATAAAACCATGTAATTCTTGTTATATCTTTTAATTATTTAGAGTAAGATTTGGAAGATCGAAAGAAAATGGATTTCCTGAGACAGACGCTATAATGAATTATGATGGATAGAAATAAGATAATAAAGTAAGAGAACAAAAACCTAACAAAGTATAAAAGGAAACGTCATTCATAAGATGAAACGTGCAACATAGTTCAACTTAAAATCACTCAACGTCACAAATAACCAAAGAGTTGATAAGATGCAAAAACAGAAAAGATAGGATAGTCTCAAAACGGAAATAAATAAAGCAATAAAAACTTCAAGTCTTCAAAGATCTTCAGTTATGGTTGGCTTGATTTCCTTGACTTGGAGCACTTGAGGTACTTGGATCCATGATGACTTGAGCAGCAGCGATAGATGGATTTAGGATAGCTTGGATAGGTTGAACTTGAACATCTTGCATAAGTGGGGCTTGATTTAAGTGTGTTGGGTAAACTGGAGCTTGCGGGTATGGGTTTGGATAAGGTTGAGTCATGTATGGGGAACCTTGGTTAACGAGAGGAGCTTGCAGTGGATATGGTTGATGGGTTGGGACTTGAGAAATAGTAGGGATGTAGTAGGGGGCAGGCATAGCTTAAGTTTTATGTGCATGGATAAGTCGAGGGCATGCATTACGAAGATGACTAGAATCTCCACAATTATAGCAAGCGCGGGTAGTAGGGGGTGTAGGAGTAGACGGCGTACGACAAACATTAGTAAGGTGGCCATAACGATTGCATTGGGTGCATAGACGTCACAAGGATTGGGTCGGATTATGATAGTTGCAAGTGGAGCATATTGGGTAAGGTCCAGTACAAGGTTTCTTGTTCGGAGCATCTTGATTGGAGGGTTGTGGGTTGGCTTTGTTAACAACATAGTTGTGATGGTTGGATTTACGTTTGTGATGAGAAGAGTTACCATTGTGTGAAGTGGGTTTGGGTTCGGCTTTAGCATCGGTGGAGGAATCAGTTTTAGAGTTGTCAAGGGTAGGTTTAGCATCCTTACTAGGCAAGGTTCCATCTCTAACATGGTCATCAGACAGTGAAGCAGCAAGAGTAATAGCTTCCTCAATGGAGAGAGGGTCTCGACTAACCACAGCATCACGGAAAATCGTCGGTAATCCACGAATGTACTTTCAAATACCACGAGCCAAAGGGGTTACAAGGTGAGGTACTATCAGGGTAAGTTCCTTAAAACGATTCGAGTAAGTTGAATTGTCACCACCAATTTGTTAGGCTCCCAAACCTCCGTCTCAAGCCTTTGCAGTTCGTGCTCGGGATAAAACTCTCTCTTCATTGCATCCTTCAGTTCCTCCCAAGACATAGCCAAAACTTCTTCAACACCATGTAGGGCTTTATAAGAGTTCCACCAAGTGAGAGCTCGTTCTTCAAAGACACTCGATGAGAACCCAATACGCTTATCTTCCGGACATTTGCATTCGATAAACTTGTTATCCATTTTTTCAAACCAACGAAGGATCTTAGTAGCATTCTCCTCGCTAAGATAAGAAGGCGGTTTAGCACTCGTGAAGTTCTTGTAGTGATAGTTGTTTGGTGTAGCCAAAATAGCGGATCCATTAGAATTGATATTTTGTAGTTGAGCCACGATCTCGGGTAAGGTATTTGTGAACTCCTTAGTGATTCTAGCAGCCAGACGGCGAACATGAGGGGTCAACGAATGATGGTGATTACGACGATGAGAGTGAGAAGACATTCTACGAGGATCAACAATGAAAACGTATAAGATGACATGTGAGTTGTAGGAATGAGTTGATATGAAATAATGGCGATGCGTATGTATATGTATATGTATGTGTATATGTATATGTATATGTATGTATATGAATTAGTGTTAGTGAAGACTTGAGGACGATTCAGGATTTAAAATAATATGTACGAGTTTGAAGCATTTAAGTAAGTGAACAATGTTTATATGATTTTCTAAGAAATCAAGCATATCAAACTAGTTGACCTCCCATGAGCTTTCCATGGCAATTTGAATGGCCCAACTAGATAAAGTAACATAAAGTTTGTGAATTGGCCTCCCATGAGCGTTCCATAGAAATTTGTTGGCTCAATTCAAATAACGAATAACAAAAAATTAAGTTGGTTAGCCCATGAGCGTGTACATGGTGTTTAACTGCCCCAACCAATTAACGAACTATCTAATCAATAGAGTTGTTCGGACCATGAGCGTTACATGGCATTTAACCGACTCAACTAAATATCGAATCAACGAGTTAAATAAACTTAAAATAAACAAAAATACAATTTAGAAGTATAACCTTTTAGCCGATTATGTTTACCACGCAACCGTTTATCCGGTTACGGGTACCACTTGAAGTTATAGTTGTACGGCCTTTGTCATAACCCCACGCTTCAAGGAGAAGGAACAAAACAAAACACGGGAATTTTTAAGGAATTTCCCACAATAAAAGACAATCTACTAAATTAAAAGATTTCGAAAAACATTTGAATGTGAGGCATAACCTCGGAATTTGTGTGTGTGTGCAACAAATAAATAAGATAAGTAAGATTAAATAATTAATCTAAGCAAGTTGTAAACAATTTATTAAATAGTACATAAGGCAGTCAGATAAGCACGTATAGGGTTCCTAATCATATGTCTAGGACCATTTCTAATGACCTATCTTATAACCTTCGGCTCTAATACCAATCTGTCACACCCCAACCTAAGGCGGAAATGCCGGGGCGTGATCCGATTGCTCACAGCTCGAAGATACTATCATTGAATATAAATGACAATATCTAATTAATTATTTTATTCAAATAATCTCCACAAAATCCAAATACAACAAACAATTTAAATGTATAAATATAAACTCAAATTATGATTATCTTGATTATATCCTAAGGTCTTGTTTACATGTCCAACTTCAATCTTCAATACAAAAAACCTGCATATACTTAGAAAATGGTGTTTGTCAACAACACATGTTGAGTGAGATGATCACCAATTTTGACACAACAAATAATATATATATATATACATATATATATATATATGATAGATAATTGATAAATGATAAGTGATAAATGCGCAAACCAACCATGTGATAGTACATCAATCAAATCATAACAAGCAAAACATGTATATAACCAAATCGTGCTAGTGTGCCAATGAATCGTTGCCAAGCGAATCGGGCATTGATTACAATGACTAAAATTGTCGGTTTACCTTCGCCAGCGAATCGAGCTCCGGTTACTAAGACGTTCGTACGATCATACTAATGAGAATCCAAGACTTGATATATACAAACACACTTAAACAAATAGCAATTAGCAAATAGCATTTAATTGATACAACACACAATGATCATGTTTGCGATTGTTTGAGATATATGTATGATAAAAATATGAATAAGTACACATATGTCCCCAAAACATTTGAAAACTGTATATAAAAAGGGGAATGATCAAACTCATCTGATCGAATAAGCCAAACGGGAATGTTTACTACAAGAAAATGGAAATCACGCTCTTCGAGAATTATCGACAAGGATCCTAATTAAATAATACAATATTATGAATGATTTATAAATGATAGAATACGTATAACGGATTTAGGATTTTGATGTGGATTGAGTTACAATTATGATTGGTATGTTATGGATTACACGATTGCTCTCTAAGGATTATTATTATTATTCAATTATAAGAACCATTGTTTGTTATAAAAATCGGGTTTACGAATAATTAGTTTAAATAAATATCAGTTGAGATCTATTATAATAATAACCGTTTAAATATATAATTATCGTAAAATTTATATCTTAAAATCTTTAACGAAATCCGATGGTAAAAATATAATTAACACGTTTTAACATGTTAAAAAAGTTTATTATGATTTTGTTTAAAACAAATAATACACACACACACAAATATATATATATATATATATATATAATAAATATGTAAAATTTATAAAGATATTTTATGACGAGAATCATCGATATTGGTATTAAGTTTTAATAAAATAATTGTTGGTTTATTTTTAGTAAAATACACACACACAGACACACACACACACAGAGAGAGAGATATATATATATGTATGTAACGCCCGTTAATTTTCGGTTTAATGATTTTTATCTTGTAATATATGTACAATTCTCGGGAGTTATCCGTCGTTCCTCGATGACCTTATTATCCTTCTGGTACATTAAATTACTTAAACTTTTCTTTCAAGTTGCCATATCCTTTAAATTGGAGGGGCTAGAGCGTAACATTTATTATTATATCATAAAACCTAACCCTAACCCTCCCTTGCTATCCGATCAGCATTGCTGCAGCCTCCCCCACCTGCGATTTTCTTTTTTTTAGCCAACATAAGGGTCTAAACCTTCAATTCAAGGTTAGTTCTATGTTTCCCCAAGTCTTTTACACCTTAATTGATCATTATATCACGCGTATTGATTGATAAACGGCTTGTTCTAGGCTAACCGAGTGGCTGTCCAATTGAGCAATTCCGGGACTGCTCTGGTGGAGGATTTTGCATCAACATCATCCTATGTATGTATAGTATAACATACTATAAGATTATGCACATTGGTGTTAGTTTGATTGGTCAAGTAGTTGTAGTTTGAAAGATAGTTTTCGGTTGACTAGAATGGTAGATTGTTGAGTTTAACGCGAGGGATGATGTAAGTGATGACCAATTCAGTTTGGATAGCTTCGGTTTAATATACGGGCTATTGGAAAATGATTTTTATAAGTATTGGGGATGAATTGGTTGTCGGTTACTCAAACGGGTCGGTACAACGCGCATTTGTGTTTATTGAATAGTAGGTGCGTTGTACTTACGAGTTACCGACCCATTTGACTCGTGTAGAGTCGTGTGGACTTGTTGGCTGTGAAAATTTCATATTGGGTCCACACGGGGTTGAGTTGGATTTTAATTTCCTAAACGACTCTTAAACGCGCGTGTTAGTATTACCTAGTGCTTCGGGGGTAATTTGGGAATTCTTTATTCCTGGGAGTATCTAAGGGTCGTGTTGGTGAATGTAAGGCCCCGGGGGCTGTTATGATTGAGTTTGATAAGTTCGAGGCTTTAGGTAACTCGAACCATGCTAGAACGTCTCGTAGGGTAAACGAGTCCTTTCGGTGTCGTTAGTAATGCTTGTATGTAAACCGACAGACGTTTGAGTTTTGGGGATACTTAGGGGTTCTCTGGCTCGTGGTGAAAAAGTGCCTTGTGTCAGGTGAGTTCATGATGCCCCTTTTTACTCTTTTTAAGTTTTTGGGCTAGCATGCACACCTAAGCAATTTTGCTTGATGAACCGTTTAAATTATTTTGTATAGGCTTACTTGTATAGGGTAGGCCTCGGGATGATATTATGGTACGTTTGTATGTATTATTGTATGGCCAATAATTGGCGATGTTTATTAGTCATTATCGACTAAGGATGTTTACGTATGCCTACTTTGTGTTTGCATACGTTGGATGAGATGTTACGTGTTTGGGTTGTACGTGTGCTCGACCCAGATGTTATTACTTGGATGATATATATAGGGATATAATTATAAGGATGTTTATATATATATATATATATATGTGTGTGTGTGTGTGTGTATATATATATATAAGAATGATTATTTATTGATGATGATGGCCTAATCCCCTTTATTTTAAAACTCTTGGAATAATTATTATGGTTTTTATTATTTTAGATGTCCATTATTAAAACTTGAACTCACTCAGCTCAATCTGACTTTGTGTGCATGTTAGTGTGAGTTTCAGGTTAGGAGGAGGATGCGTTTCCGCTTGGACGTGCACGAGGCTACTTGGACGGTGGAGGGCATACTTGGTCGGAAGTTTTAATGATAAACATTTTTATTTTAAAGTTTTATTAAATACATTGAAGTTTGGTTTTGGGCATAATTCCCGGGTTTTAGGAACTTGTTTTAATAATTATGATTTATAGCTGAATTATACTCTGAATTGGTTATTTTAATGGGATGAATTGTTTTTGTGTTTAAGTATTTTTGTAAGTATTTTGTATGAATACCAACTGTAGGATTCCCGGTATTCGGGTTCTTACAAGTTGGTATCAGAGCCATGGTTCGAGGGATCGAGCATCCCTGAATGCTTGGACTCGAACCGTAAGGGAAGAGACTAATATGCCCACCGCGAGTAGCTGCACGCCAAGAGGTAACTTTAATTGTTAGTCATTCCTTTGAATTTTAAAATTTTAATTGTGATTAATTGTTTGACTGTTAGATAGAATGTTAATGTGGTTAGGGGCAGGGGGTGATTAGGACGTGCGGGTAAAGTAAATGACTAATTACACTTGATCAACGTCATTAGCAGTTTATCCTTACCTTACATGTTCTAAATGCCACTTGTACTTGACCGTGTTATAATTCTGGTCATGGGTAATACTCGTGCAGCTAAGAGAGGTGGTCCTAGTGTTCGTGGTCGTGGCCGTAAGCCACGTGTCGAAGCCGAGAGTGAGATCCCTACTCCCCAGCAGGAGGAAACCCTGATTCATGAGGAGGGGGATAACCCCGCCTTAGATCCTGCTACGCGCGCGGCAATCGCGGATGAGGTTTACCAGGTGCTCCATAGCGCCATTCCCAATATCGTTGCTGAGACTGTTAGGGCTATGGAGGAGTCTTTGGTTGGTAAGAGTTCGGGTAAGGAAAGGAAGGGTAAGGAGACGCAGGTCGAGGAGGAGGAGGAGGTGTATGTGCCGAGTGGGGATAAAGACGATGTGCGGACTATTAGTGTATCTACCCGAGGTTGTTCATATAGAGACTTTAAGAAATGTGACCCTTCTTCTTTTGATGGTACTAAGGATGTGTTGGCAGCACATCAGTGGGTGAGGGAGATGGAGGCCGTTCTGAGAGTTAGTAAATGTAAGGGGGATGACATGGTGACTTATGCCACTGCCTCGTTTTGTTCCGAGGTTCTGTGTTGGTGGGATAATCTGGCGCAGGCTATTGGTGATCGTTCCATTAGGAGGATGATTTGGGATGAGTTGAAGAAGTTGGTTCTTGATCAGTTTTGTCCTCCACACGAATTGGATAAGATTGAACAGGATTTCTTGACCTTGGAGGCGGGCAGTATGACGGATCGGGAGTATACCACAAAGTTTAATAAGATGGCTCGTTTATGTCCCGATTTGGTTACTCCCGAAGCTAAGAGGATTAAGAAGTATGTGAAAGGTCTTCAGGTGGATATTTGTAGGGGTGTGGTGACCACCCACATGACCTCCTTTCACTCGGTGGTTACCCTAGCGGGCACATTGTATGATCAGAAGGAGAGGTTGCCGCCGACCGAGACTAGGAAGACATGGAACTCAAATTCGTACGGTAAGCGGCCCGGGGGAAATAACTATAACTCGGCTGAGAAGAGGGTAAAGAATGAGGCTTCGGATTTTAAGAGAGATGCGGCATTTGGTAATTACAAGAAGTGCGGGAAACCGCACAAGGGGGAATGTAAGATTGGGTTTGGTTCTTGTTTTCGATGTGATAAGGTTGGACACCCCCAGTTCGAGTGTCCGATGTTGACTTGTTTCCGTTGTAAGGGTGCCGGCCACTTGGCATCAAATTATCCTACCAGCAAGGCGGGGGGGGGGGGGGGTCCGGTCAGTGGACTTCCTCTAGGGAGAAAGTGGAAAAGAAGCCGAAGGTCAGGGCGAGGGCCTTAGGAAAGTTGAGATCGCCGTAGAAAAGTTCGTTTCCATATCGATGTGTTTGAAGTTGAGATCGCCGTAGGAAAGTTCGTTTCCATGTCTAGGGCTATCCAGGGTTGTTCCATCGAGTTGTTTGGGTATATATTTCTGATGCCGTTGTACTTGATGCCGCTTAGCTGTTTCGATTGTGGTGCTTGGGATGGATTGGCTCGCAAGTGTTGATGCTCAGATCGTTTGTGGTAAAAAACTTGTACTTCTAAGGGCCCCGGATGGGACCCAAATTACGGTCTTTGGTGATCGGAATGGTGCGGCGCCACATATCATATCTATGCTTAAGGCGGGAAGATTGATGCAGCGGGGTTACGGGGCGTATCTGGCGTATGCTATAAACGTGAAAACCGAGGTGGCTACCGTCGGTGATGTTCCTATTGTGCGGGATTTCCCGGATGTATTTCCAGATGATTTGTCAGATGTGCCGCCGGATCGCGAGGTTGAGTTCCAGATAGACCTTGTGCCGGGCGCAAAACCCGTTGCTCGAGCCCCTTACCGTCTAGCACCGAATGAAATGAAAGAGCTTATGGCTCAATTGGAAGACTTGCTCGACAAGGGCTTCATTCGACAGAGCATCTCGCCTTGGGGTGCCCCGGTCCTATTCGTCAAGAAGAAGGACAGTAGCATGCGGATGTGCATTGACTACTGCAAATTGAATAAACTCACTGTGAAAAATCGGTACCCTCTACCAAGGATCGACGACCTATATGATTAGCTCCAAGGAGCTAGTTGGTTCTCGAAGATCGACCTTAGGTCCGGGTATCATCAGTTGAAAATTCGGGAGGAGGATATCCCTAAGACTGCCTTCCACACTCGTTATGGACATTATGAATTCCTGGTGATGTCTTTTGGTTTGACCAACGCACCGACTGCGTTCATGGATCTTATGAACCGGGTGTGTAGGCCGATGCTCGATCGTTCGGTTATTGTGTTCAGCGACGACATTCTTGTGTATTCCAAAAGCGAATCCGATCACGCCGGTCATCTCACGGAAGTTTTGGAAGCTCTGCGAAAGAACAAGTTGTACGCGAAATTTTGTAAGTGTTCTTTTTGGTTACGCGAGGTTCAATTCTTAGGTCATGTTATTAACCCGAGTGGTATTTTGGTTGACCCTGCAAAGGTGGAAGCCGTAAACGAATGGGAATCTCCTAAGTCTCCATCCGAAATCCGTAGTTTTCTAGGCTTGGCGGGGTATTACCGCCGCTTCATTCCCGACTTTTCCAAAATTGCATCATCATTGACCAAGTTGACTAAGAAGAGTGTTAAGTTTGTTGGGGTACCGAGCAGGAGGAGGCTTTTCTTAAATTAAAGAACAGGTTGACCCATGCTCCAATTTTAGCGTTACCCGATGGCACTGACGATCTAGTTGTTTATTCTGATGCCTCTTACCAGGGGCTTGGGTGTGTTATGATGCAGCAAGGCCGAGTCATCGCTTATGCTTCACGGCAGTTAAAGCCTCATGAGGCGAATTATCTTACTCACGATTTGGAACTGGCGGCGGTTGTGTTCGCGCTTAAGTTGTGGAGGCATTATTTGTATGGTGTCCCTTGTGTCATCTATGCCGATCATAAGAGCTTAAAGTATTTCTTCGAGCAGAAGGAATTGAATATGCGTCAGCGTCGGTGGATGGAGTTAATTAAGGATTATTATTTGGAGATTATGTACCATCCCGGTAAGGCTAACGTGGTAGCCGACGCCTTGAGCCGGAAGGAGAAACCGAAACCTATTCGTGTGAAATCTTACTAGCTTATTCTTAAACCCGATATTTTGAAGCAAATAGCCAATGGTCAGAACGAAGCTTTACAAGTGGAATGGATTATGTCAGAGCGTATTTGGGGTCAAGAAAAATTGTTGGAAGACGTCGGTGATGGTGTGAAGTATAAGGATGGGCGTTTATGGGTACCCAGGTATGGGGGATTCATGGGAAAAATATTGGATGAGGCACACAAGTCGCGCTATTCCATTTATGGTTAATTTTCGGTTTAATGATTTATATCTTGTAATATATGTACAATTCTCGGGAGTTATCCGTCGTTCCTCGATGACCTTATTATCCTTCTAGTACGTTAAATTACTTAAACTTTTCTTTCAAGTTGCCATATCCTTTAAATTGGAGGGGGTAGAGCGTAACATTTATTATTATATCATAAAACCTAACCCTAACCCCCCCCCCCTTGCTGTCCGATCGGCATTGCTGCAGCCTCCCCCACCTGCGATTTTCTTTTTTTCAGCCAACATTAGGGTCTAAAACTTCAATTCATGGTTAGTTCTATGTTTCCCCAAGTCTTTTACACCTTAATTGATCATTATATCACGCGTATTGATCAATAAACGGCTTGTTCTAGGCTAACCGAGTGGTTGTCCAATTGAGCAATTCCGGGACTGTTTTGGTGGAGGATTTTGCACCAACATCATCCTGGGTATGTCTAGTATAACATACTTTAAGATTATGCACATTGGTGTTAGTTTGATTCGTCAACTAGTTGTAGTTTGAAAGATAGTTTTCGGTTGACTAGAATGGTAAATTGTTAAGTTTAACCCGAGGGATGATGTAAGTGATGACCAATTCAGTTCGGATAGCTTCGGTTTAATATACGGGCTGTTGGAAAATGATTTTTATAAGTATTGGGTCTGAATTGGTTGTCGGTTACTCAAACGGGTCGGTACAAACGCGTATTTGCGTTTATTGAATAGTTGGTGCGTTGTACTTGCGAGTTACCGACCAATTTGACTCGTGTAGCGTCGTGTGGACTTGTTGGCTGTGAAATTATCATATTGGGTCCACAAGGGGCTGAGTTCGATGTTAATTGCCTAAACGACTCTTAAACGCGCGTGTTAGTATCACCTAGTGCTTCCGGGGGTAATTTGGGAATTCTTTATTCCTAGGAGTATCTAAGGGTTGTGTTGGTGAATGTAAGGCCCTGGGGGCTGTTATGATTGAGTTTGATAAGGTCAAGGCTTTAGGTAACTCGAACCATGCAAGAATGTCTCGTAGGGTAAACGAGTCCTTTCGATGTCGTTAGTAATGTTTGTATGTAAACCGACAGGCGTTTGAGTTTTGGGGATACTTAGGGGTTCTCTGGCTCTTGGTGAAATCGTGCCTTGTGTTAGGTGAGTTCATGATGCCCCTTTTTACTCTTTTTAAGCTTTTGGGCTAGCATGCACACCTAAGCAATTTTTCTTGATGAACCGTTTAAATTATTTTGTATAGGCTTACTTGTATAGGGTAGGCCTTGGGATGATATTATGGTACGTTTGTATGAATTATTGTATGGTTAATAATTGGCGATGTTTATTAGTCGTTTTCGACTATGGATGTTCACGTGTGCCTACTTTGTGTTTGCATACATTGGATGAGATGTTACGTGTTTGGGTTGTACGTGTGCTCGACCCTGATGTTATTACTTGGATGATATATATATAGGGATATAATTATAAGGATGTTTATATATATATATATATATATATATATATAGGGGTGGGTTCTAGTGAAACCTCCTCTTAAAGAGAAAACTTAAAAACTCTTAAAAACTTCTAAAAAACTATTTTTAACTTTTTTTAAAATTTTTTTTGAAGTTTCTTTTTTTTTCCATTATTCTTATATGTTTTTATTGGTTCAAAAAAAAAAACTTATCGGTAACCTCGTCAGTATAGTGCGCATGTGTAATAGTGTGCATTGCATATATGCAAAAGTGTTTGTATTGCATAGAATACAACACTATTGCACATATTTGATACACACTATTGTATATATGCAATATAAGACTAATACACACATCGAATACACATTAGTACGTATGTGTAATACAACATTAACGCACATGTGCACCACATCGACTTTTATTTTATTATTATTTTTTTTCCTTATAATACAACACTACTACACATATACAATAAATAAATATTGAATATATGTAATAAAACACTATTAAACTCAAAAATACATAGTAATACACATGTGTAATACAACGGTATCGCACAGTAATACGTATGTGCATTACAGCAGTTTTTTTTGTTTTTTTTATATTTTTTGAGTGAAATATAAGAAAAATGGCTAAAACAGAATTTTGAAAATATTTTTTTATTTTTAATTAAATATAATTCTTTAGGAGCTTTTAAGAGTTTTTTAGTTTTCTCTCTAAAGATGAGTTTTCTCTTGATCCTCTCCCTATATATATATATATATATGTATATATATATATAAGAATGATTATTTACTGATGATGATGGCCTAACTGTTGTATCTCGTTTATTTTAAAACTCTTGGAATGATTATTATGGTTTTTATTATTTTAGATGTCAATTATTAAAACTTGAACTCACTCAGCTCAAGCTGACTTTATGTGCATGTAAGTGTGAGTTTCAGGTTAGGAGGAGGATGCGTTTCCGCTTGGACGTGCACGAGGCTACTTGGACGGTGGAGGGCATACTTGGTCGGAAGGTTTAATGATAAACATTTTTCTTTTAAAGTTTTATTAAATACATTGAAGTTTGGTTTTGGGAATAATTCCCGGGTTTTGGGAACTTGTGTTAATAATTATGATTTTCCGCTGAATTATACTCTGAATTGGTTATTTTAATGGGATGAACTGTTTTTGAGTTTAAGTATTTTTGTAAGTATTTTGTATGAATACCAACTGTAGGATTCTAGGGATTCGGGGTCTTACAATATATATATATATATATATATATATATATATACATGAAAACTTGTAACGAGATCAATTGACAAGAAACGTTTAGCTTTATGATGTCGGTGTTAAATAAATAATGTTTATTTAATATGTAATATTAATTGTAATATATTATAACCAATTAAAAACAAGTTAAAAATGACCAAAAAGAATTTGGCCGGCCGGGACTCGAACCCGTGCCTATGTCCGGTTCCCTCGTTAACATACACACACCAGCCGGCTGCGATGGTGTGTCAGTTGATTAAGGTTTTGAAACAATTTATTATATACAGAACTTCATAAGATCCCCAATTGATCATAAACCCTAATTCTTCAATCATTCTAACTGTTTAATGTTTGATAAACTAATGTTAGGGTTTATGTTTATTGCTGTTAGACGAGTAATCTGCATATTTTAATTACATGGAACAATGATTCAATCAAGGAGAACGATCACTTCGTATTGCTGTCAAGAACAGAACGCGAGCAGAGGTTACGCCCGCCAATAACAAAATTAAACTTAGGGGTTTTGATCGCCGGGCTAAATAGAAGGTGTAGATGCGAGGAATTGAATTATTATGAATCCTAGATTATATAATCAATCCTAGGTTAGGACGGTTTAGCTTGAGAATCAATACACGTTTATATCTGATCTTGTTTCTTAATTAGAGGAGTTGGTTAGGCTCATAATGGCAATAATAATCACAAACTTGATTCAATTCCTAGTTTAGATCGATAATTGTGGCTCAAGTAATCTAAACGGGTCACGGATTGGGTATATGGGTCATGGGTTAACGAGTTGCGGGTTTGGTTAAATGGGTTATACGTATAACATGTAAAAATTGCATTTAGTCCCTGGAGAATTGTGGGGGAAACAATAAGGGATTAAAATTATTTTTGGGCTATAAATGTATATTTTGCAAAGTTATATATATATATATATATATCTATTAAACAAATATAATTGATTAATATAAATTGTATAGAAATTCCTCAATAAACGCGATTATTTTGCATTGTTAAAATTTCCCGAATATAAAACGGGTCGAGTAACGGGTATGAATCAGTACGTGGAAACCGAGTTGTTTAAAAACAAATGAGGCGGAGAATCACAGTGGATTATCCTAAACAAGTAAATGCGTATGCTAGATTTTAACGAGTCTAAACGGAAAGGAAATTACAACAAATTGGGACTTAGGGCTTTTTCATTTAAAATGAGTTTAACTAAAATGAATTAATGTTTTGTTTTTGAGTAACATATTAAATTAATTTACTAATTAATTTAAAGGTTTTTACATGAATTATTTTAAAAAAATTATACATATTAGTTTATGTTGAACAAAAAAACAATAATTACTTTACTCAATTAATTATTTTGAGATACCAAGTATATTAGTTCTATTATAAGAAATATTGAAATAATTTTTTTTTTTGTAAATCATCTTATTTAAAAGAAAGTTTATAAGTTTATGATGATCAACGGATCATAGTTTGCTAAATATTAATGCTTGTTCTTGCAAAATAACCAGGTTTGATCCAATATTTAGAAAATCAAAGTGTTTATCTTGGATATGCATGATGAAGAACAACTTATCAACAAGTATGGACATTCAAGGTAAAATTAAAACAAAAGCTTTAATATACATGAAATCGTAAAACTTACTTATTAGTGTTCTCAAGCTTTAGAAAAGAATATATTGATGTGTGAAAATGATGGAGAATTAGTCCTCTTTTTATAGTGAAATTGCAGATTTGCTATGTTTATAGAATTTATAAAATTTAATCATATTTAATATAATTATAAAAACAAAAATTAAAACGGTTTAAGCGGTTTTCAAAGTGTTAACTCTTTCAATAAATTTTATTTAATTAAAACTTTCATTGTTTTTTATTCGTTAAATACAACATATGAAAAGATGATAATAATAATAATAATGATCCAAGAATAATTCTAGTGATTTGCATGAGAAAAGTTCATGAATAAATAATTATGATTATGGAAGTTATAAATGTACATACAATACTACAAGGGCGATGAAAAATAAAATTGTATAGAAATGATCACAGGCTTGCAAAGACAACGCACAATATCAACAAATGAAATGATAAATAAACGGCCAATTTTATTAAAGATCTAAACGGGTTACGTTTCAGAAATGGATTTTGACGAATGTCACATCGGCGTCTTCGTCGATCACAACGTCACCAACTTCTTCAAAGTTGACGGTTGAAAGAATTTGTGCTTTAATTTGTTTCCTGCTTTCTAAGCTTCTTCATATTTATGCTTTAAAGTTTGTTGTTGCAGTATGATCAATCGACCACATTTATTACTTTAATTATTGAGTTAAGTGTCATTTTAGTATATGTGATTTGTTCAATTACGCAACTTTAGTACCGTTTTTGAATTTATTGTAAATGACTACTTCACTTTTCTAAAACTTGTTATTTTAATACTTTTTTCTAACCCCATCTATTTTGTCTGTCAAGTCAGGGCTAATTGGTAATTTCATTTATTTTATTTGTTTTCTCTTTTAAGCTAACTGTCATTTTCATACATGTGGTTTGTTCAATTACGCATATTTAATACCTTTTATGAATTTATTGTAACTGGATACTTGGTTTAGTTTTGTATATATAGGCAAAGCAATAGAGTCATTACATATTACAATTAAAAGGTCATCGCTAACCCTAAATGAACATATCAAACACATCGCCCTCCTCGCGCACGCTCAACGATCCTTCAAACACTAACCATTATTCATCTTCAAGTTCAATGAATTACTATATGGTGTTTTGCCCATGTGATTCTGAGGGGTGCGAAGCTGTGGGATTGTTTTTTGGCTTGATCCTCCGATGTGTCAAAGAGCCACTGCTATCATACCGAACTTTTGATAAAAATTAATGCACATTGAGAAAATACAAGAAAAATGGCTAAGATGAACTAAGATTTTGAGCTACTGGAAGTAAATTCGCAATCAAGAACAAAAGACTAAAAAATATACATTTCATGTTGTTTTTCATTTTCTATCATGTTTTTTAGTTACCTATTAGTTGTAATATGTAATGTCTCTCTTTCTTTGCCTATATATACAAAACTAGGGGAAGGTTAACTTACAAATGAAATTAACCAGCTAATTGTGAGAATCAAGTAGAGTAATTATATATACAAGTAAAGTAATTACGTAATTAAATCATATAGTATTACATAATTACTCTATTGTATTTATAATTACTATATTTGATTCTCACAATTAGCATGCTAATTTCATTTGTATTTGATCCAAACACTACAAAACTAATCGAAGTATCCAGTTGCAATAAATTCTAAGAAGGTACTAAATTTGCCTAATTGAATAAACTATATGTATGAAAATGATACTTAGCTCAAAAGAGAAATAAATAAAATAAACGAAATTACCAATTTATCCCTAAAATAGACGGGGTTAGAAAAAAGTATTAAAATGACAAGTTTTAGAAAAGTGAAGTAGCCATTTACAACAAAATTCAAAAACAATACTAAAGTTGCGTAATTGAACAAACCACGGGTACTAAAATGACACTTTAACTCTTAATTATTTGTAGTGCTTGATTTTATATCAGGCTAGATTCATACATTCACATTTAACATTTAGTATTTCCTTCAAATAGGAAAAGCTAAGCACACCGAAGCCAATCAAAACGAAACAAGATTTGCAGAACTAGGAATTAAGTTCGAAAGGCTGATAAAACTAATGATGCAACCACGTCTTTTACGTTATTTATAAAAATGTGCTCTCTTCTTACCAAGTAGACGTCACATGTCAAAGGTAACCGAAACATCTTTCTTAAATATTTTTGTATTCTAAACGAAATTTATGATAACAAGTTTAATTATTATTTATAAACAACGGGTCAAAACTAGTTTTGGTTAAAAGCGACGATCTTTTAGTATGAGTGAAATTGATTGGGCCAGGTTCAAATGACCCTTAAATTACCTCATTTGTTTATTTCTTTAAGGTTTTTTAACAATAATAGAATGCGTTGATTATGATTGGAAAGACAATATCGTTACCATTGTAGTTTAATTCTTTAGTATGCAAAAATTCAAAAACAATAACCACATTCTTCCTCTTGCAGTTCTTCGTTGTTGTCACTTGAATTAGTATACATTGTCTCCGATAGTCATCTTGTAGGACGAACAAGCACTTATCACATCTAAAATTATCTGAATATGTTTTTTCACACTTTACTCACCTTTGTTATGAAGTAGGAACAGTGCAGTTGTGCTTGTTGGGGTACATTGGATTATGGCTCCCACGAATAAGGAAATTTTAAGAATTATTAAAATATTTGTTGATTTTTCTAAAATCCACCTTTAAAAGTTGTGGTACTTTACTTTTCTAAGATATTTTCATATTATCATGTTTTCACATATTTTGAATCTTTTTCTAGCAAATAATGTTTTTCACAATGCAAGAAAATTAATAATTATGCTATTATAACATTAATAGCATAATATGTTTGGGCATTTATAGCACCAAGCCCATAACTCAATATGATTAAAAACACTGAGGGAAGCATCAAACACATTTTAGGAAATAAGAACTAAAAGTAATGAATGATCGAAACGAAAATGATGGATATGAGAACCAAGGTTATGATACTAGTGATGGATATGGAGTAGCTGGCAACCGATCTGGGCCAGGCGGTGCTGTAAATAGCATGGAATCCGTATAACGAGCAGCTTGGTTATTCTAATGCTAGCTGACAATCAAATTCTTGAAAAGTTTTGGTTTTCTATGATAAGAAATCAAAACTGGTTGGATCACTTAAATCTATAGATATTTTGGTAGTTGTATTTGCATTTTAAGTTTCTTTGTTTAATTTGTAGTAGCGTTTATAACTCATTTAGGTTTTAGTTGATTTGGTTCTTGAATCTTACATTGTTTTCGATCAGGTAAGTTCATCGTCAGGATAATGATTACCTTTGATGAATAATTATTCGCTTGTTATCTTTTCTTTGTTTTTTCAGGATATTTCAAATTCAAGAATATACATTTTGGACATGTATTGAAAAATTCAAGATTAACAAATGGGATGTAAAGTTGGTTAAAGAAAGAATGACACGGATAAGTTCTTGTGGTATGTTCATATTACATTATTATTACGGTTTTGATCTCTTTAAGTTTGAGAATTTACACCTTTTGTTCTCGCTGTTTACTTGCAAGTAATTTAACAGATTTTTATACACCAGTAAGTGAAAAATAAAAAATAAAAGGTTAGGTGTGTTACCTGCAGGTGAATGGTTACAGTAAGTGCCAAAAGTGTAATTTTTAAAATTTAGAGACCAGAATTGCAATATGAACATACCTCAGAGACTATCCATATGGACCATGCATATACTTGTTTAAAGTTTAAAATATGTTTTTTTTTAATTTATTTGCCTTCCACTAGGGTCAAAAACATGTATTTTTTTATGGGTCCAAACTTTAAACAGTGTAAGACCCCAAAATCCACTGTGTGATTCTCACCAACTACTTGTTAGTTGACTTTATTTTATATACATGCTACATGTACGATTATTAGAGAATGAAGCTCGATGAAGTAGATTTAGGTTATTTAAACAAATGGACAAACTGTTTAATGTATTTACTTTTCTTGTATTTCTTTGTTTTCAAACTTGTGTTTTTTATGTTGAAATTAATTAATGATAATATTGCACTTAATAGTGTCATATGTGTTTTGAGCAATATGTACATCACACTCGGGCGTTTCTACTTAAGCCGGGGTGTTACATACACGCTTAAAATTAAAACAACTATAGTCACTTTTTACTCTAGGTTGCTATCTATAATTCACTTGGTGGATCTCATTTGATTTTTGTATGATAGAGTGTCTGGAGATGATGATGATGATGATGATGATGATGATGAGATATTATTTTGGAAAATTTCTTCTGAATGGAATAGAAATTAGATGGGATGTGATATGGGGTAAATTCCAAAATTGTAGTTACAGTGTAAATGAATATGTCTTAAGTAGAAAATCTAGTGTTGGATAATGTAAATGTAATTTAACAGGGAAAAATGGTTACAATTGAGACAAAATACAATCAGCAATGCAACATCTTTATATCTTAATAGAAAAATTGTTTTTTTTTTTTTATTGTTGAAACAAAATTGCAGGACAAAATTGATATTTTGTCAATTTTGACTTTTTGGTGGAATGATTGACCTTTTGTCAATGGCTCGGTGCTGACTTTTTAGGGTCAGAGTTGATTTTGATGACGTCAGTGGTCAAACGGGAAATTTTAGTCGTTGATTTTGGAATTGAATGATCAAGGATGTGGGTTGTTGGTATAAGTTAAACCTTAGGTTTAGAATAGGGTAAGCTATTGTCTTTAATATGGAGCACAATTAAATATATAAATAGGGCTAATATTTTAAAAACAGAGGGTGTTGTCAAGAGTTGTCGTGGGCCAAAGATAAAGTTTTGGTTATAGTTGGTCTGAGAAGCTGTCAAATTATTGATAAATATTAAATGCTAGTGTATTAATTGTGATGGCTAATCTGTATTTGGAACGCAAAGATGCAATGAACCAAAGATGTGAAAATAAAAATTATATACATAGTATTATACTGAAGAAAAGTAGATTGATCATTATGGAATGGTGGTGTATTGGAGATAAATTGAAGAATGAAGGAGCTTTTTTTGAATTGTGACATCTTGATATGTTTTTCAATTTATTTTGCTTTGTATTCTAATTACATATTTAGAATAGGCAGTTTGTTGCCCGCTTGTCTTTTGTTTCGACATAATCTAAACAATTCAGTTCTAATTTAAAAAAAAATAAATAAAATTCTTTAAAAAAAATAGATATAAAATATTCTAAATTTGTTATTGGATACATTAATGTGATATTCCTCAAGTCAACTTGCTATTACGGTAAAGATGATAAAATTGGGACTCTAAAATGGTGATTCGCTCTCATAATCATGTTATTATTAAGGAAAATAACTTAGTGATCAATCTCTATTCATCTAAATCATTTTTATATACATGTGGCCTTTATTGTGATAATATTATATGAATGTGTGGGATTTCATAATTGCAAGTAAAAAAATATATAAACCAAGGACAAGGTCATGAGGTGAGATATATACAGCAGAAGCCCTTCTTCATGTCTATAATAGTTTGTTTTTAAATCCACAATGATTACAAAAGAGTTCCTAACATGGTCGACAGTGGTTGGGGTCAGCAACTTGGTATGATGTATAAAGTTTAACAAAGTTTACAAAATTCGAAGTATTCTCAAAGTTTACCAAGCTCCAATCATATGGAGATAGCATTTCTGCTAAAGGAGAGTATGATTTATAAGCAACTTTATCTTATACACCCTTCAGTTGCCGGTGATTTTTTTTTTGTTAAAGGCACCCAATATAGTCGAACTTAATGCTTGATTAGCCTTTTTTAAGAACGCATTTAACTCCATAATAACTTGAACAATAATCTGTCAATAAGTCTGTAGGCTTTGATTTCAAATATCAATACAATCCAATTTGACACTTTACATAATGGCAAATTCTGCAATAGTATTGTTTCGTCAGACTTATGCAACTATTATTAAATGATTCGTGTTTTTTCAAATATACTTTTTCTACCTATATATAATTTGTACCACATATACATTGGCAATTACATATATTTAAATTTTTTTATTATGCTCATTTCATTTAATTTGTTGACTTTATTGTTGGACCATAGTTTTGTTGAAGAACAATTCAAAATTTAATTTTATACTTTACTGTTGACTTTATTGTTGGACCATATATGCATTGGCAATTATATATATTTAAAAATAAATTATTATGCTCATTTCATCTTGCATTTAACTTTGATGCAATAATTTCTGTCTTTAACACTTGATTGGTATGCTACCACATATAATAAATCAAAAAAACTAAGATTTGAAGAAATTGAAACCAAAACGAAAGAGAATTGAAACGAAACCAAAAACTAAAAAACAAACAAACAAATGAAACTAAACTAAATCCTAAATCAAAACGAAGCTAAAAATCAAAAAATGATTTCATTGTTATCATATGAATACTCATCGGGGACGGAAACGCCATGGGTACTCGTCAGGGACGTTTCCTAAACGTTTCCACTTTTGCGGGAATGTATCCTAAACGTTTCCAATGTCGGGGACGTATCTGGTAGAAGTATTCAGCTCGTTTCCATTTAATTTTAGGGTTTAAACCTTTTCCAATTCCAAAACCGGTCATTAAATAAATAGACCATACATATTCGGCTTCTCTAATCTCTCAAGTAACATCATCTCTATCGATTACCCTCCATTATTTATTACCTTTGGAAGATGTAGTATGGGTTTGCGCTTGAATTTCAGTGATGAGGTTTTTCGAGGGAAGTAGGGCTCTTATTGACTAAAAGTGGGTTCTTCGCTTTCCTTATTTTTGGAGTTTACACTTTACATTAATATATATCTATTTTGGAATTTGTTTAATATATTTTTATTTTTTATATTTTTTTATTATCATAAATTTGCCGTACCAATGTATTGAATTTTTGAGTTTTGCCGTTCCCCGTTCCAGTATCGTCCACGTACCAGTTCCAGTATAGTCACACACTTAGAGATTGTTGTTATTAAACTTTGAACTAATATTTTGAATTTCAATCATACATGGCAATATGACATTCACACTAATTGCTCTCTTTAAGGGACATTGTCATTTCATTCGTCTAACGACACTACAGATTTTTGCAAGTCATACCAAGCATCCTTTGATATGTAGATAAGAATCATCTCAAAGTACTATGTGTGAGGGATTATTTATTTTATTTTATTTTATTTTATTATTATTTTTTTTTTGTTAGTGTCATTCTTTATTTTTTGATTTGTGGCCTTCTTTGTTTTTTTTCTTTTATTATTTAGTAATTGAGTTGGATGCTTAGTGTAAGGTCAAGTCTAAGATATTTCATGGGTTTTTTTTTTAATGGTGGTTTTGTGGGTTTAGCATCTTATTAATCTGTTTTATCGGTAACGATTATTCACATGTTGACTGACTAACCAAAACTTGAACGGGCTAACAACCAATAGTAAGACCTCATACCCTGGTTCCAGTTTTGCTCCCTTTCTCGGCTCAAGTTGGTTTCGATATACAGCGAACATAAACAAACATAGATGGATCAAAATAGGTCAAAATATATAAATTTTGATTGAATATAACCAACTTTTTTATAATAAAATAACTTAAAACAATTAATTATAAAAATATAATTGCAAAATGGTTAAAAACAAAATCTAAATAAACCCGCATCACATACAGGCTAAAAGCTAGTGTGTGTAGAGAGAGAGGGGGTTAGTTTGCCAAGTACAATTATTACAAATTTGTTCTTCATTTAATTATATGAAATAATTGATTTAGGAAGTTTTATGTCATAAAATTATTGTTCGTAGTAAATTTTGATCCATTTGATCAGTTTCCGTTTTAGCACAGTTTTTTTTAGATGTTTCATATTTCACTCGTTATGGATAAAAATTTTAAAAATAGCCTGCCTCAACCAATATTATAAGTAAATTACTTTAAACCTGTGATTCTTGAATTACAACTGATCGAAAATAGCCTACCGGTGATCTGGCAGCTGATCTTATCAGGTTTGTAGGACATGATATATATAACAGCAATGGATGGTGTCTCCATTATGTTTAGAAAAATTGGATTAGTATTTTAATTATTTGAATTTTATGATAATATATATTTAATACATTACAGTGTATTCATTCATGATTTTATAATATTAAAGCAGTAATTAAATATATTCATGTAATTAATTATACATGAAAGCTACAATAATTTAAAACAAAAAATTGAAGAATCGTGGCGATGATTTATGTACGATTCTAGGCCTTGTCAAGTATCTTTGTAAATATAATATATTTAGTTACTGTCGGTAGGTTTGTAATCAATCAAAGTATATAATAAAATAAAGAGGGATAATAGTTTAAACTTTAAACCAAAGTTGATGGATCAGTAAGCAAAATGTTAAACGTAAACTTTTCATAACATAAATATTTATAAGGGTAAATCATTTTCATGATCAGTTTTAGCTTTATTTATAGGCATGTTAGAGAACAATTACAGTTGAAGTCGTATACGTAAATCCATGGTCGCGTGTCTAGGTTTGCTTGCATATCCAACTTTATTCTAATCAATTCCGATTATAAATCATCTAGTACGCATATGTGTAACCATAACAACACGTTTAGTTAATAAAATTCATGTATAATGCATGTCCGACATGACTCACGTGTGCCTTGTTTTTGCGTCTACTTCCAACTCAATTTTGCTATACCAAACCTTTATGAAAGTTCGCATATGTTATAAGATACGATTGGTTTGGCCTTTATTACAGACAATATTTAAAATAAAAGTGGTACCGACTTAACACTTGATAATTCTAATTTTCTTGTTTGATTTTGCATCTTACACTTATTGTATACCTTCATAGCTTACAGATATTAATCGTGAATATGTCTCAACGTGTGTGTGTGTATAGAAGAACGTTAAATACATAGCAGTTTTAAGTACAAAACAACATAAACACTTATAGCTATTGTTTTTGGTGTGACACAGAGACGGTTATGTGACCTCCCTACTCTCTTTCTTCCACCATATCTGATCAGCATTACGTAAAATGCATCTTGCAGTCATCACAGGTCCTTAAAATTACTTATGCATTAAATGTGTGTGTGATACATATCTTGTATTCTACTCATCTGGTAGCAGAACATTAACGTACGAGTACATGTTTATACTTATCAATTATGTCACTCATTTTTAATATTTATTGTGACATCATATTTAAAACTTATACAACATATATATATATATATATATATATATATTGGGATATTATATACAAACACCACCTCCATGGTGTTTGTACAGGCCTATACGACTCGTTTAGGCATGTATAGCCCGTAAAGGGGTTGTACCCTTTGTATAGTTCTTCATGGATGAACTATATGCCTCGTATAAACCTAAATATCTCATTCTTGTTCAAAATTTTCACCTTCACTTGTATACACGCTATACTACTCGTGTAGGTTTTTGTCAACGTCATTTGACACCATCATCAATCGACTTGTTTTTAACCTGTTGATATATAATATTGAAACGGGTTATCGAAAGTTGAAGGGGCTTGGTGAAAGTATTTTATTATGTTTATTTTGGTACGTTTATTTAGTATGGTAAGAATATTAAATATTATTTAGTTGCCTAGAATAAGTTGTTTTGTTTTGTAAGTTGTTAGTTTATTGTAAATAGATGGTTAGAGTTTATGTAATTTGCAAGAATCAAGAATTATAATAAAGAAGAAAGAGTCGATCTTAATTGAGATCAAATTTCTGTTTGTGTTCTTGGGCCTGATTTCCAGCATAACCAACCTCTCCCTCATCAAACAACCTATTTTTAATCAACCTCTCCATCATCAAATGACTATATTTTTTACAAGTTTTAATTAATTAATAAATAAATAAAATTGTGCCCACACGAGCAGATAGATCTATATGTAGGCACCAGAAACTGAAGCATGTTGACACAAATTGACACAATTCAGGTCCAATATGATTTATACGAGTTGCATATTGGTGTCTGGATAATCAAGTTGGTGTTTGTAGAACCCAAGCCTTCCTTGTATATCTTCATTCTTTATGCATTGTGCTAGAGATGATGATACGGGCCAGTCATCGACCGAGCCAGCCCAAGCCATCTCTGTCACAAACCGGAAGTCCAAACGTGCCAAAACCATTACTAAAAGACTTTTTAGGGAATATTTCACATAATAATAACCAAGTTTCAAAATTATGAAAAGGCTTGACTTGCAAGTCGGGTTACTATCCAATTTTATTATTATTTAATTTCCTTATCAGTTTATTATTTGGTTTCCTGATTGTTTTATGTTTCCTAATTCCTAGCATTTTTTTTCCTATAAATTATAACCTTAGTTGAGAAATAAAATCATAAAATTGTCCAAAAGTTCTTGTTTTCTTCTTCTTGCTCTTGAAGTCTAACCCGATGACAAGATCAGCGCGTCATGCCGTCATACAGGTGCCGTAACGAATATTTTTGAAGGCATATCCAAACGGCAAGTCAAATTAATTAATTATTTGGCTTGCCAATACTATTGCTCGTGTTATAACTTTCTGTTTGTCTAGTTTGACAATAATTAATAATATAGGCATCATCATAAAAGATTATAATATAATATTAAGATAATATTTTGATATTTCACACCGAAGTTAACTTGTTATAAACATCAAAACTGCACTTTTGAGTTTTGAGTTTTGACGATTTCCAACTCCTTGACTAAGGTTGTAAATGAGTAGTTTTCGTGTGCTAGTGGGTTGAACCCAACACAAATATAAATAACACAAATCCAAAAATTGTGTCAGAAACATGAAAATACATGAATCGCTACACAATTTTCACAAGTGCGAACGCATGGCATGTTTAGCCTAAGTATTTTATTTTAATATTTTCATTAATACTCACTTAACTTATAATTTAACCAAACAAGAGATGTTTTCTAACCGTTATATTTAAACAATAAAACGTAACGCTTTTCTTATCTTTTATCTTATCTATTTTTATTTTTTTAAGTTGGACATAAAATACCAAATATGTTAAGGTATGGCATACAATATATTTGTAATTATGAAAGTTATAACCTTATAATAAATAGCTGGGTTAAAGTGGTTAACCTGCAAGTAGGTCAAGTCGACTTAAACACGACCTATTAGCTACATGTATTCATAAGTTTAATCCAAAGTAGACCATATCCGTTTATACTAAACCCAAACCCATGAAATTCGTGTTACGCCTATGTCATGTTTTCATGTCATCTAAATATTTATTCACACATATACGTCTTACTCATCCCATTTTAGCTTATATTTTAAATCTTTATTACAAGTTAAAAGGTAATATTAACCCAACTTATCTAAATAAATTTGACATGTCTTGTTAGTGGAATCAAATGTTGCCGAATTTGCTATTACTATCGACATGTCTCATGGATCCATAATGCTAAAATGATCCAAATTCCAAAACAAAGAGGTTGCCATGAGGGGCAATATAGTAAATTCAAACTAAACAAAACAAACAAAAAATGACATTAGGATAGAAAGGGACTAAAAAGGAATTGTTGAAAACAAGAATTTTTTTGTTTCCATATAATTTGACAAAGCTCTTAAGAGTTTATAAAAGCCAAACCTTACATACATATTGATGGTATTCGTTCTTGCTCTTTTTACAAGATGGAATACGAAAAGGGATTCGAGCAAGATCTTACGCAAGATGGGACTACTGATCTTAAGGGTAGACGTGCCCTAAGATCAACTACTGGGAGATGGAGAGCGTGCTATTACATGCAAGGTAAGTGTCATGACATCTTCATGATATCATAAAAGTATAACACACGTTTCGAGAGAAAATAAGTAATATCATTTTGAATGATGAAAGCTAAACGTATGCCAAAGTTCTGTGTAATGAGTGATTTTAGATATGATAACTATGCTGAATTATAAAAAAAAATGATTGATGGTAACTAAAAGCAAACAATTAATTTCTTTATAACACTCCTATGCTCTTGTATTTAATTTGTTACTAAAATGACAGAAAAAAATCGTCTATACATGTGAAACTAAGAGTTGGAGGCCTGACAGGTGAAATTTACTTTGTTATCTAACTTAACAAATCAAAATCTAACCCTTTTCTTTTTGTAAAGAGTGTTCTTTTGCAACTCCTGTATCACCCTCCGATGCCTCCAAAAACGAGTTTCTCAGCTCTTGAAATTATGGTATTAAATGGGTCTTGTTAGTTGGTTGAGAACTCGAACATGACATGAGTTTCCGTGGGTTGACAAAACCATGACTCTTTGAACCTAAGTTTAATTTACTATTTTTATGTTTGCATATTAATACCCCAAACTAAATATTTACGATCACTTGTACAAATGTGAATAACTATAAACTGATGTTGATTTCTCTTTTCTCTTTTAAATGATGACATGAAGTACCTAATATCTTTAAGTTATGACACAATACATTTTTTACATAGTAAAATAAACAAGTCAACCTGTGACTAACCAGGTTGACCCACACACTACCCACTTAATTAAACGTGTGTGCGGGTCCAACCCTAAACTAGCCCCAACTCATCCAGACTCAACTAAACCCACTTAGCCTAAACCCAAGCCTTTAAATTGTGTTAGCTAACTTAGGTTCGTGGCATGTGAAAAATTGCTAGGTCACATGAAATGTTAATATGATTTGGGTTGTAGGTTATGAAGTTTGCGAAAGAATGGCATACTATGGAATATCAACCAATCTCGTGTTGTACTTAACAAGAGAATTGCATGAAGGCACTGTGAAATCCTCAAACAATGTCACAAATTGGGTCGGGACTGTGTGGATGACTCCTCTTTTGGGTGCGTATATTGCTGACACATATTTGGGTCGATATTGGACTTTCATGATTGCCTCACTCATTTATCTTGTGGTAAGTATATAATTTTATCCAACACTATTTATGTTATAGACCAAAGCCCTTGATTTAATTACTATGTTATCCGGGTTTTTCTAACCTCAGTGTACTTGTTATATATATATATATATATATATATATATATATATATATATATATATATATATATATATATATATATATATATATATTCTTTTATAATAAATCTGTCATTCTTTGTCTACCTTACTATTTTGGGTATCAGGCCCAACTAGAAACACGGACCATAAAATGGACCTTCTTTTGTGAATAAAATATAAGAGGTAGCAACCGTTGACACGACCTAATCCGACACAGAAAACATGTTTTGGGTTGACTTAAAAACGGGTCAGGTATGGGTTGACCCGTATAAAAATGGGCTGACATGTTAATCCGTTTAAGTATTTAAAAATTATAATTATATTTTTTGTTTTTCGGTTGTCCATTCATCTTAATATTGTTGAAATTTCCAATCCGATTTAAAGGATTTTAATATTTATAAAAAAGACAAAGTCATATTACTCGGTTGTAGCTTCTCTAGATTATATCCATCTTGTTTTAAAAAAATATATTATTTTTGTTTTAATAAATGGATTAAACGGGTCATTTTCGAGTCGAACCGAATTTGTGTGTATACAGGTTAGGATTGAAAATTTTGAAATGAATAATATTATGGGTCGGGTTTGGGTTTCATATTTCGGCCCGTCAACTCACCATCATGACACGATGAACATCCCTAATAAACATGTAATGTTATCCTTAGGTGGAATTTACTTTGGTTATGGGCTTTAATCTCAAGTATTCTCATTATTATTAGGCTCGATAAACATGGGCCTAAACATTAAATTTTGTTATTTATTCTTACAAATACATAATTATAAAATTATAATTACCAATTCTTTTATTATAGTCGTTAAGCCCAAATCATTTTATTTTGGGCCTACGTAAAAATAATGGGCTTAGTCTTAGTATTGTTCTACTTAGTTATAACATTTTCTTTAAAATTACAGGGTATGTGCTTAATAACTCTAGTGGTTTCAATACCATCTCTAAAGCCACCAACATGCGGCAAAGGCGTGAGTTATCTAGATTGCGCTAAACGGGCCTCTCAGTTCCAAATCGGTATCTTCTATTGCGCACTCTACATTATTGCAATAGGGACGGGCGGAACCAAGCCCAATATCTCAACAATGGGTGCAGACCAGTTTGACGATTTTGAGCCCAAGGAGCGGGCCCATAAGCTCACTTTCTTTAATTGGTGGATGTTTAGCATTTTCTTTGGTACCCTTTTCGCAAACACATTTTTGGTGTACCTTCAAGATCACGCAGGTTGGGGATTAGGATACACTATTCCTACAATTGCGCTACTTGTGGCCATAATAGCGTTTGTGTTTGGAACACCAGTTTATAGACACAAACCACGGGCCGAAAGCCCATTTACACGAATGGCCAAGGTAATAGTTGCAACTGCCAGAAAGTGGAATGTAAAGGTACCCGTTGACCCGAAAGAGCTTTATGAGCTGACTTTGGATGAGTACGCTAGTCCCGGGAAGTATAGAATTGACCAATCGTCTTCATTAAGGTAAGCCCATTTGAACAATTTTCGATACGGCACCTACACAACATTGAAATAATCTAATTTTATTTTGTCACGTCTAACCTATTTAACACACAAGTGGTGTTCAGGTTAACATGTTTAGTTAAATGGGTCGTGTTTGGGTTGACCTATTTAACCTTTTTAACTAAACAGGTCAACACAACATGTTTACAACCCACCAATCTGATTAAATACAATTAAACTTGATCACCATCATCAACCCATTTGACATGATTAGTTTAACGGGTGTCATGCTTTGGTTACACACTTTTAAGTGTGTCTGGGTTGGGGTTGATATTTTTTTACACAAATATTAATAGAGTTAGTGTTTAGTTTAAACAATTAAACTCGCCAGACACAATTGACCCTTAATCTAAATGTTATTGAATGCATAACCTCTTTAACATTGTAACATACAGTTTTCTTGACAAAGCAGCCGTGAAAGTTGAAGAACCAGCTTCCGAATGGACCCTATGCCCGGTGACACAAGTCGAGCAAACAAAGCAAATGGTCAAGATGATCCCAATCTTGTGCGCAACATTCATTCCTAGCACACTAATGGCACAAACCCACACACTTTTCATCAAACAAGGCACCACATTGATTCGGTCCATGGGACCCCATTTTGAGATCCCACCGGCTTCTTTATCGGTTTTCGTTACAATATCAATGCTCATTAGCCTTGCGGTTTACGACCGGTTATTTGTTCCCTTCGTTCGAAAGTACACAAAAAACCCGAGAGGTATCACTTTATTGCAACGAATGATCGTTGGAATAATAATCCATATCGTCACCATGGTTGTCGCTAGTCTAGTAGAAAGACATCGACTAAGTGTGGCTAAAGATCATAGCATATTTAAAACCGGGAAAATTGTGCCTCTAAAAATATACATTCTCATTCCCCAATTCGCATTGTTGGGTGTCGCTGATTGTTTCTTGGAAGTCGCTAAACTCGAGTTTTTCTATGATCAAGCGCCTGAAGGAATGAAGAGTCTAGGGACGGCTTATTTCACGACTAGTCTTGGTGTCGGATATTTTTTAAGCAGTTTTATATTATCGACTGTGGCCAATGTTACAAAGAGGAATGGACACAAAGGTTGGATACTAAACAACCTTAACGTGTCACACCTAGATTATTATTATGCATTTTATGCAGTTTTGAGCGTTGTGAACTTCCTTTTCTTCCTTTTCGTTGCGAAAAACTTTGAATACAATGCCGAAGTCAACGAGACCGAGCAAGAAGAGTTGAAAGAAGATATTGGAAAGATCACAGAACAAAGTTATGTTGCAGGGTGATGCTTTTCTAGTTAGGGTCGATACCAATGAGATTGTGTATATTTGTTTGTTTGCTTTCTTTTTGTCGGTTAATCCGTTAAGCATAATATTGTTAAGCATAATATTGTTTTATGCAATAACGCTGTTTATGCCATACAAATTCATTATATTAATCAGTTAATCAGTTACAATATATTGGAAAATTGGATTTTTAATAATCCCAACTTTCTGTTATTAGCCGATAATAATACCATCTTAGTTTATTCCCACCAGTGATCCCAAATTTAAAAAAATTGGCTCTTAATGGTCCCCGTTAAAAAAAACCTAACAGTGTTAAGTTTTTTCCGAATTTTAAACTGATTTTTTAGGGCTTTTGATCAGAAGAAGGATACGAGTCGATTGATGTAAAACTTAGCTCGCAACGATACTCTAAACAACTTAATTTTTGTTAATTTGAAGTCAAACATCCGATTTAAAGCACTAATCAAGCCATTTGAAGCATCATTTCGAGCTAAGTTTTACGTTAATCGACTTGTATCCTCCTTACGATCAAAAGCTCTAAAAATCAGTTTGAAATTCGAAAAAAACTTAACGCCGTTAGGTTTTTATTAACGGGGGACCATTGAGAGCCAATTTTTTTAAATTTGGGACCATTTGTGGGAATAAACTAAGTTGGATTATTATCGGCCAATAACATAAAGCTAGGAATTATTAAAATCCAATTTTCAATTTTGCAAAATCTATGCCTTATCTCATTTTCTGAATACTCCAAATAATTTAGACTAATGAAATTTAACACTTAAAAAATCTGCAATATGGACCCATTCTTTTTTTTCTTTTAAATATTAATATTAACAACAATAAAGATTACTTAAATCAAATAAAAGACTTGAAAAGCAATCCAAGGAGACGTTTTTGCTAGTTAAGATTATTTTTTTGGCATGCATTAAACACGCACCAGATTGGTTATCAAACACCAGGAAATATATACCAATCGTATAGAGGCTATACAAGCCGTATAGGTCCAGGCCCTGCACGAGTCTCTTTCTATATGGGTCGTATAGCCCATATGGCCATATACGAATCATATGGGTCAAATGTGATATAAGGTCCTACATGAGCCAGGAAGCCTATACGACTCTTATAGGGGCTATACAATCCGTATAGATTGCAAAAAGCTGTCATCATGTTCCCTCCGTACATTTGTCAGTAATGTGATGCCTATACGACTCGTATAGACTAATATGAGCCGTATATGGCTGTAAAGACACCATGGGGTGGTGTTTGTATATAGCATCCCTTAATTGTTTTTTTTTTTAATTTGTTTTCAAACAAACGGGCTAGAAAGCATTACACCGGTTAGAATATTCAGGCCCTGATCCTAAAATGTGTTTATTAATTATTTAGTTATCTGTTTGGGCATCAATAATTCAATAGCACTAAATGTAGGCCCTGAATAATGAATCCAGTTACCCCAAGCCCATAAGTCAATATGATAAAAAAAAATTGAGGCAAGCATCAAAGACATTTTAGGAAATACCAACTAATAGTAAGTTAGTAACAAATTAACAGAAAATGACAGAAAGATTAGGCTTGTGATGTACAAACAAAAGGGACCGAAAATGATGGAAGGCCTAAATTCGATCTTGGTTTGTTTATACCAAATTGTTTAGGTATAGTTTGGTAGAGTTCGATGGAGACAGGCATTTATAAGAAGACGTGGCTTGTGGGCCTGTATTGAAATGCATGCATTTATTGCCGGTGTTTTGATATGATGGAGTTGACCGAAGATGGGAGGAGGGTCGGAGAGGACTTTACACAAGACGGGACTAGAAATCTCAAGGGTAAGCCCGTCTTAAGATCAAATACCGGGAAATGGAGAGCTTGTTACTTCATGCTAGGTGAGTTTAATATTTGAATGATTTTATAATGTATATTTCTATGTCTCAATAACACAATATACAAGTCTATATATAAATATATAGCCTAATCCTAATGTGCTTAACCCAAATTTATAATATTTATTAATGATTTTATACATGTTATATTCCATTTGTTGAATAAGTTGATTTATAATCAAACATTTTTTTATAAATTATTTTCAGGGTATGAAATGTGTGAAAGAATGGCATATTATAGCAGCAAATTTGGTGTTGTACTTGACAAGGGAATTACATGAAGGCACTGTGAAATCATCGAACAATGTCACAAATTGGATTGGGACCGTGTGGATGACCCCTATTTTAGGTGCATATATTGCTGACACGTATTTGGGCCGATACTGGACATTCATGATTTCTTCTATTATTTATCTTATGGTAAATCATTAATATGTGTCAAAGTCATCAACCCTAACTTGCACACACTTAAAATCATGTAAACTTACCACGATCCGTTTACCTAAACGAGTCAAACATATTGCAATCAACTTGTGAATATGTTAAACGGGTTGGAGTGTTGTTATAATTGGGTTAAACAACTTGTAAGCATGTTAGACATGACAACCCAAAACCTGATTATTTCATATCGAGTCACAAATTATGTATCATGGATTGTGACCCATAACTCTACATGTATCATGGGTCATCGATTTCATGCTTTATTTTGTCATCCATGTTTGGGCTTAAGGCCGATCATGGGCCGAATGATGGTTCTTTCAGCACTAGGTTAATCATTTGCATTTTAATAAATAAATACGACCACTAATTTATGTTTATGGGCCTTAAGCCCAAGTCTTTTTTTGTTTTGTTTTTATGGACATAGGTTCTTAAACAAAGCTTCTTATTCTTGTTGCTTGTTTCTTATTTACTTTTTTTCTTTAAACGAAACAGGGGATGTGCTTATTGACTCTTGTGGTTTCACTACCATCTTTAAAGCCACCATCATGTGGAAAGCACGTGACCTACTTAGACTGCGATAAACGGACCTCGCCATTTCAAGTTGGTATATTTTATTGTGCACTCTACATTGTGGCGGTTGGGACAGGTGGAACCAAGCCCAATATCTCGACAATGGGTGCAGACCAATTCGACGATTTTGAGCCCAATGAGAAAGCCCAAAAGATCAATTTCTTCAATAGGTGGATGTTTAGCATCTTTTTCGGCACCCTATTCTCAAATACATTCCTAGTATACATTCAAGACAATGTGGGCTGGGCTTTAGGGTATGTTATCTCTACATTGGCACTTTTTGTTGCCTTAGTAGTGTTTATAGTCGGGACACCGGTTTATAGGCACAAGCCCATGACAGGAAGCCCGTTTACTAATCTGGCCCAAGTACTAGTTGCTGCCACAAGAAAGTGGAATGTAGTTATGCCTGTTGACCATGAAGAGCTTCATGAGTTGACTTTGGATGACTCTTCTGGTTCTTGGAAGTATAGAATTAATCATTCATCTTCATTAAGGTACTTTTGTAACTCTTTTTACATTTTGTAAATACTCTTTTACATTTTGTTATACTATGACACACTTTGGATTTAAACAACATTTTTCTTTTTGAATATAGGTTCCTTGACAAAGCCGTGGTGAAGATCAATGAACCGGTTTTCTAAATGGAACCTATGTCCTGTGACTCAAGTTGAGCAAACAAAGCAAATGCTCAAAATGGTCCCAATCTTGTTCACAACAATCATTCCTAGCACACTAATGGCTCAAACTCACACCCTTTTCATCAAACAAGGAACCACATTGGTTCGGTCCATGGGACCACATTTTGAGATCCCACCGGACATTTTGAGATCCCACCGGCTTGTCTAGCTGCATTCATAACAATCTCCATGCTTATATCCATTGTTATATACGACCGTTACTTTGTACCATTCGCTAAAAAATACACAAATAACCCTCTTGGTATCACTATATTGCAAAGAATGGGAGTCGGCATAGCGCTACATATTATTATCATGATCGTTGCTAGTTTGGTAGAAATGCTACGATTAAGTGTCGCTAGAGACCATGGTATATTTGAGACGGGTAAAATCGTGCCTTTGAGTATATTCATTCTCTTTCCTCAGTTCTTTTTAATGGGCGTCGCTGATAACTTCTTAGAAGTCGGAAAACTTGAATTTTTCTATGATCAAGCACCTGAAGGAATGAAAAGTCTTGGCACGGCTTATTTTACAACCATATTATCTATTGTGGCTAATGTTACACAAAGAAATGGGCATAAAGGTTGGATCCTAGACAACTTGAACGAGTCGCACCTAGATTATTATTATGCACTTTCCACGGTTTTGTGCATTTTGAACTTCATTTTGTTTCTTATAGCCGCGAAAAACTTTGACTACAAAGTAGAAAAACGTGCTGATGATCTTGCATCATCGAGAGACTGCTAAGGTACAAGTACAACCATGGCTGCAAAGTGAAATTAGGTTGAAAATGTAGAGCTTTAACACAACATATTGTAGAATCCTTTGATAAATAAGAAAAAAAGACATGAAGAATGCAAATATTTAGACAGTGATTGCATTGTTGTAGTTTTCCTCTAGTTGACATTTGAGCAAACAAGTTGCGTAAAAATTATTCAAAACCCACTCATCGAAACCAAAAGGGAGTTGTATGCTAATTTTCATTACAAATTGTTATTGGCCAACGAGTCACAACTCAAACCTTTTGACCCTAACCAGTTCCGACCCAAACCAAAACAACTGTTTTTTTAGTTGACCAATTCCAACCCTAACCTATTTCGACCCTAACTCGTTCCGACCCATGACCCATTTCGACCTAACCCAACCCAACCCATTTGCCACCCTTAGTTAGCAGCATATAATTTTGTAATAAAACAGCCCATAACTTTACCCTATACACACATGACACATAGGGGTGTGCATAGGTCAGTTTGGGGCGGTTTTAGACCAAACCAATAACCATAACCAATATGTCGGTTAATCGATAACCATAACCATAACTGATCTGTTATGGCGGTTTTGGTTAATCGGTTTTTAAGGTTATAGCGAGTTGGTTATGGGTCGGTTAACCGTGACCAAAACAATTTAATTGGGCCTAAAACTTTGGTACTAAATATTATCAAAAAAAAAAAAAATTAAAATGACATGACATAGTTTAACAAAATATATAATCAATAATATTAATAATAATATGCACTCAAACAAGCGATAGATAAATGAATAACTTTTTAGTAAAATTCAATCATATAGTAAAAAAATGAGAGCATTATTAATTTATTACCTTATTTAATTTTCTCTAAATTATCAACATGTTCAAATTATACTCCATAAAGTAGAGAATCTTGTAAATGGGGCGGTTTGGTTATGGCGAATTTGAAATTATCTTTAACCAAAATCGACCCGACCCGTATTTGGCGGTTTTCAAAATTTCATTAAACCAGCCCACCGGTTACATCAGTTATCGGTTAAAATCAGTTCGGTTATGCTGGTTATGGTTCGGTTAACGGTTATGACGGTTAATTTGCACACCCCTACCGAAACACCAACTTTCAAGTTTCAATATATTACGGAATTAAATGTGGACTGGTTCTTAAAAGAATGGGCCGGTCACTAAATGGTTATATATATGGCCCAATATCAAACCCTCACCAGACGCCTATAAATACCCACCACTCTTTCACAACCAAATCTATCATATCCATTTTTTCATTTATGCTTACTCCGCCGTCATCGTAATCTTTTTTATTCATTACCTTAATAATTGTAGATCTACGTTGTTGTTGTTGGCCCATCTTGGCAAAGCAGCTGAGGCTTCTGTCTGTGAACTGTTTTGAATGCTAATGGACTTAAAACAAACATTTCAGTCTTTTACTGTTCTGGACTTTCTAATATTATTATTCTTGTGGGAGATTCAAGTCATTCGGGCTGAAACATTAAAATACTGTGTTATGTTTGAATGTTTTTTTATTTGTTTTAATTATTTTAGTCTATCTTGGCAAAGCAGTAGAGGTTTTTTCCGATGATCTGTTTTGAATGCTAATGGACTTAGACCGAGTCTCAGTCTTTATCTGTTGTGGGATTCTGTTTTCATGGGATTACCACTTCATTCGGGCTGAAACATTCATTTCTTACAAACATGTTATCCACTCTTTCTAAATTTGATTTTGTGTTAATAAAAAAAGGTTTCCTTGCGCTTTCCGAATGTGGCCTGAAATTACTTGTAAATCTTTTCCAAAGTTAAATTTCATAAATTATAAATAAGGCTGTCACTCACGACGGGATCAGAAACTGAATTTAACTAATTTAATATGAGATTACACTTACTAAAATTAATTCACGGTTGGTTACTAATAATTTTATGCCAAAAAGCTAGAATGAAGTGTAATGAACATGGCCGTATTTGATGACGTATCCAGCCGAGGCGACAAACATAAAAAGGTCCATAGGTGATAGATTCATAATATTATGTTCAATAAAATCTGACTTAACATGGTTTAAAAAAAATACGACAACATATAGATAGAAAAATATGTCTTCACACTATATACACCAATCAGAACTTTCATTTTAAATTATATAAGTATACATATTGAAAGTTATAAAAGAAATCAAAATATAAGTAAAATTAGTAAAACAAAAGGAGAGCATGTTAGGAAGAGGTCAGGGACAGATAGGGCGGAGGAAGTCCGGGACTGGGCGGGGCGGAGAAAGGAACAGAGAAACTTTTTTTTTCGTCTCCAACATTCCTGATGGGGCTACAAGGACTGAATTGTGGGAGGCTTTTAGCCACCAGGGCGTTATGTCGGACGCTTAGGTGGCAAGGAAGGACATTTGGGGGGGGGGGGGGGGGGTGTGGTTTTGGTTTTATCAGATTCAGGGGGGTGAAAGACGCTATGAGCTTTGCTGAAGATCTGAATGGAACGAAGATATTTGAAGCCCTAGTTGCGGTCTTGGTAGCCTTGTATGATCAGAGGGGTGGTTGTGGAGGCAAAAAGGAGGGCTTCGACGGATAGGGTGGATCCGGTGAGGGGTAAGGAGAATAATGTGGTAAATCAGGCATAAGCAATTTGGGGTTTCGTACAAAGCGGTCGTAGAAAAGGGTGGTGGTTGCAAACTTGGGGAGCTTAAAAAAGAAATTAAGTTGCAATGCCAAGCTCTGTGTTATCCGGTTCAGATTGTGGGAAGAGCTGTTCTTGGGGTGGCAAAGAGTGTGAAGGCGGTGTGTGATGCAAAAGTGCTATTGAAGGAGAAGGGGTATCCGGATGCGGCATTTTCTTATATTGGGGGTTTGAAGATCCTTATGGTGTTTAAGAACCGTGAACATGCGGGGGATTTTTTGAGTAAAAAGAAACAAATATGGGAAAAACTCTTGGTGGAGTCTTCGATTTGGAAAGGCCAAGAAGTGAAATTCGATCGTGTGGCGGGGTTAAGAGTTGTGGGTTTGCCCATTATGCTTCGGGACAGCTCGATATATGACAAAATTGGAGAATTATTTGGAACGTCGGTATGTCCTTCGGAATTCTCTTGGCAAAGATTAGATAACTCTTCGGGAGATTGCTATGTCCTAACTGAAATTGGAAGAAGAATTGAGGAAGAGATAGTGGTCAAGTGGAAGGGGAAGGAATTCCCGGTGTGGGTGGTTGAGGAAATGAAGACGTGGGTTCCAAATTTCTATGGTGACACTTCATCTGCTTGGTCAGTAGACTCATCAAGTGGAGATACTAACTCTAGTAGGGAGGAGGTAGATAGGGAAGAAGGAGAGTTTGTCCCTCAGTCGCCGGTGGGATTGGGTGCCGGAAAATCAACGGCCAGCCTATCGGGGGTAGGTGAACTTTTGAAGGGTGACAAGTCGGAGGACGCTTTGGTAGACGTGCAGAGGCAAAAAGAGGATGGTTTGGGTGATGTGCCTCAGATGTCAACTCCCAAGAACCTAGGAAAAGTGAGTCAAATTAATGTGGGTATGGATGTGGATGTCTTGCTAAAAGATGTGGGCCCTATAAAGGAGGTGGTTGGAGACTCAGTTGATGGGCCTGGGGTGGGCCAAACTTTCACTCCCGCATCCAGAAAGAGACCAAGGAAAACTAGGAGCCCAGGTAGTGAAAGCCCAATGGACATTTATCTAGATGGTGGGAGGGGGCCAGCGAAGGTTCTTTTTCCAAATCTGGAGACCGAATTGGATGGGTCTTATGTTGAGAAACAAGTTTCCGAGCCAGAAGTGGTATCTTCTCAAGTCAATGGTGATTCGTTGGTGCAGGTTCAATTTCAGGAGTTCGACGGGGAGGTGTCGGAGGGTAGCTCGGAGAGGCGGTTGGAAACAGAAGTGAATGCTACCATCAGAATGGGGGCTGAATTAGGGGTGGATCTTGATGTTCATAGAAACTTGGTGCTAGTGGCAATTACAGGTGAGGGTGTATACAATGGTTCCTCATGAATACATTATCAATAAATATTAGGGGGGGTTCGCGAGTCCAAAAAGGCAGTTTGGATCCGTGGTTTGAAGACGAGCAACGGAGTGCATTTTGTGGCTTTGCAGGATACGAAGTCGACAGAGTTAGCGTCCTATCTTGTGACCAGCTTTTGGGGCCGATCTGCATTGGAGTTTGATTATGTGAGTGCGGTTGGTCATTCTTGGGGAGTTTTAAGTATTTGGCACCCGTCGTATTTTCTGAAATTGAGCTCGATTAAGCATCGCAGATTCCTCGTAACAACCGGGGTAATTAAACCGTTGGGTTGTTCCGTGAGCATCATTAATATATATGCTCCGAACGATCCCGCGGAGAGGAGGGGCCTATGGCATGAGCTGTTACTGGTTAGGAATTCCCTTACTGGTATGTGTGTCTTAATTGGTGATTTTAACGAGGTTCGGAGGCCTAAAGAGAGGAAGAATTCTGAGTTTGTGCTTGCGAATGCTACCACTTTTAATGATTTTATAGATAAGGCGGAGCTGGATGAATATCAAATGGGGGGAGGCTTTTATACATATGTATCGGATAAAGGGGATAAGTTTAGCAAGTTGTATCATGCTTTGGTATGTAAAGAATTCATGAATAGGTGGCCTCTTGCATCTTTATCCATTATCTCGAAGGGTTGTTCAGACCACCGGCCTTTATTATTATCCCCGGTTGCTTCGGATTTTGGTCACGTTCCGTTCAAAATTTTCAATTCTTGGCTTGACTTAGTAGGTTTTGAGGAGTATATGGGGGCTCAATGCATTCGGTTCAGCTTTGATGGTCCCGCAGATCTTGCTCTAACTACTAAGCTTCGTTGGTTGAAGTATCGCATAAAAGATTGGCTAGTGAGAAAGAACAAACCAAAGTTGGGAGTTTATATGGAGAAAAATGATATTATTCAAAAAATTGAAACGGCAAGGGAAAACAGGGACTTGTCAGTGGAAGAATTGGATTTAAGATCGGAGCGTCGGGCATTTGTGAAAGACTTTGATATGCGGGAACAATGGGATCTCAAACAGAAGGCGAGGGTTAGATGGGCCGTGGATGGTGACGAGAACTCAAAATATTTTCATGGCGTTCTTAATGCTAATTTGAGTAGTAGTCGGTTGCACGGTTTGGTGGTGGATGGTGTTTGGGTTGCAAGTCCGATTATCTTAAAGAATGTGATTGTTGACTTTTTTGAGAAAAGGTTTGAGGACCCTCCCTTTTCTAGATCGAGGGTGATTCTGTTTTACGTTAACAAACTTAATGAGGAGGAGGCATGTTCACTAGTCATTCCGTTTACGAGATTGGAAATAAAAGAGGCTGTATGGAGTTGCGATGGGGATCGGTCTCCAGGACCTGATGGGTATAACTTCAAGTTTTTGAAACGGTTTTGGAATTTTCTTTAAGAAGATTTTTTTTAAAGTGTGTAATGAATTCTTTGAGTCGGATTCGTTCAGCCCAGGTTGTATGTCTTCTTTTATGGCCTTAATTCCTAAGGTAAATGACCCCAGTTCCTTAAATGAGTTTAGACCGATTAGTCTTATCGATTGTGTGAACAAGGTGATTTCAAAGGTGTTGGTTGGCAGACTTAAAAAGGTAATTGGTGGCTTAATTTCCGAGGAGCAATCGGCTTTTTGGAATTTTCTTGGATGGCCCGCTAGTGCTTAATGAAGTTTTGGCATGGCTAAATAGGTTGAAGAAACGTGGTATGATCTTCAAAGTAGATCTCGAGAAAGCATATGACTCGTTAAGTTGGGGCTTTATTAACTCGGTGCTAGAACAAATGCATTTCCCGGTGAGGTGGCGTCGGTGGGTGTCGGCTCTTCTATCTGCAAGTCGGGCATCGGTTTTGGTGAACGGCTCACCTACTCGGGAGTTTCAGTGTCATCGGGGTCTTAGACAAGGGGATTCGTTATCTCCATTTTTGTTTGTTATCGCTATGGAAGCCCTTACGGGTTTGATGAAAAAGCATTGGATTTAGGGTTATTCCGCGGTCTTAAGTGTGGGATGGATGGTCCGATTTTATCGCATCTCATATACGCGGATGATGTCGTGTTCCTTGGCAATTGGAATACCTCTAATGCTTTAAACTTATGCAGAATTTTGAGATGCTTTTATCTTGTTTCGGGTTTACGGAACAACTTGTCTAAGTGTCAGCTATTTGGTACTAGTGTGAATAGGGCTGAAAGGAATCGGTTGCCTGAGGCTTTAGGATGTAGAGTGGGCGAGATCCCTTTTATCCATTTGGGTCTTCAAGTAGGAAAGAATATGGGTGGGATAAATGCATGGGATCATGTGGTTCAAATTTTTAGAAAACGCTTATCGTGTTGGAAGGCAAAAGTTCTTTCCGTTGGAGGGCGTATTACGGTGTTAAAATCGGTTCTTAATTCCCTTCCGACCTATTATTTTTCTCTTTTTAAAGCGCCGGAAAGGGTGATTGATAAACTTGAGAGGCTTAGGAGGGTGTTTTTTTTGGGGAGGGACCGAAGAAAAGGAGAAAGTTAATTGGGTAGCTTGGGAAAAGGTGGTGTCACCGATTAAATATGGTGGTCTTGGTCTTGGGTTATTACGAGACCCAAACGTGTCATTATTGACAAAATGGTAGTGGCGTTTCAAGAATGAGAGGGGTAGATTGTGGTGGAATGTTATTTGGGCACTCCATCATTCTTCATGATCGTGGACGGCCATCCCGGCAAGACTCTCGAGTCCGTATCTGTGGAGCCGAATTATAAAAATTGATTCGGTGTTGAAGGCTTATGGGGTGGAATTAAATAGGTACTTCCGCCATGTTGTGAAGAACGGGAAAAATACGTGGTTTTGGCTAGATTGTTGGGTTGACCAAATTCCACTGGCAATTAAGTTCCCAAAGCTTTTCTCCTTGAAAAATTCAAAGAGGTGCATGGTGGCAGATAGGTTGTATATGTTGGATGGTTGGATTTGTGGAGGTTGGGATTGGGCAAGGGATCCGAATAGTACAGAGGAGATTGGTGAGCTAAGGTGTTTGTTGCAATTATGTCAATGTGTGGGTTTAAAACAAGGGGAAGATTATGTGTTGGCAGTATGAATCTGATGGTAGCTTCTCGGTTAAAAGTGTGAAGAGTTGTATGTTGGTAAACTCGCATACGGCTACTGAATATATATCCGATTGGAACCGGTTTGTACCGAGAAAGGTTGGGTTTGTGGCTCGGAGAGCGGTTCTTGGCTGCTTACCAACATTCGATGCTTTAAAAAGGAGGAATATTTAGGTGAGCTCGATATTTTGTCCAATTTCTGGAGAGGTGGAGGAGTCAACCGAACATGTCTTCATTTCGTGTGGTCTTGCCTAAACTATGTGAAGTATCATTGCTCAATGGTGTAAGTTGCCCTCGTTTATATTATTTAGCTTTCGAGATGTGTTGGACTTTTATAAGTTCTCTTCTTTACCAAAGATAAGGCTAAAGTTTTTCAAGCGGTTTGTTTAATCGCAACTTGGTGCCTGTGGAAAAGGCGAAATGCGCTTGTCCACTCTGGGTCTTCGATTCAAATGACTAGCCTGATAGAGGAAATAAAGGTGATGGGATTCCTTTGGATAAAAAATAGAGCAAATAGAGGGGGGCTTTCTTGGGACGAGTGGTGTAGTTTTCGGTTGTAATGGGTATAGTTGGGTGGTCATATTTGTTGGTTTTGTCCTATGTTTGCTTTGTTTGGTAGCGACTTACGTTGTGTTGCTTGTATTGGTGTTTCTAGCGACTTGCTAGTGTTTTTGAATGAAATTTTGTTGGTCGTTCAAAAAAAAAAGTAAAATTAGTTATATTGATATAATATTAAAAACAATTTTGTTGGCCGTTCAAAAAAAAAGTAAAATTAGTTATATTGATATAATATTAAAAACAAACAAGAGACTAAACTAATCTTTAACAAATTGTTTGGTTGTCTAATGTATTTTTGATTATGTGTTTGGAATCTTAACACATTGTTGACTATGTGTTTGGAGGTCTAATATATCGTTAACTATGTGTTAGCTAACTTGTCAGCAGAACTACCTAACACATCGCCGACGATGCGTTAGAAGAGGGACAAATTTGAAACAACGATTTTAGGGGGGACAAATTTGAAATTTCTCACCATTATGGTGCTATTTTAGGAATTTTCCTTACATAAAACCCAAAATGAAGTTTTTATATAAAACTAAGGTCCTGTTCGTTTCAAGGATTTGAAAGAAATTCTTAGGAATGAGATTTTAAATCCCATGACTTGATATGTTCGTTTCATTAAATGAAAAATGGGAATGGAAACTAAATCCCATCAAATCACACATTTCATGGGATTTTAAAATCTCACATGTTTGAAAGGATTGTTATGAAAAATAAAGGATTTAATAATAAAAACCCCTCCAAAATAAATTCAAAAAAATTAATAAAAAATCATAACTCAAAATATAAATAAAAACGAAAAATGTAAAAAAAGTAAAACGTTTCCGCCTTTGCCCTCGTTCTTAAAAAAACCCGAAAAATGAATCGAAACCGAAAGTCGACGAAAACGAAACACAAACCAAAACTGAACCGAATTGATAGAAACCGAAAATATCGATCAAAACGAAACAAAAAAACTGAAACCGAACATAAATGAAACTGAAAAAACTGACCACAACGAAACAAAAGGCCGAAAACGAATCCGTAACCGACCAATAACAAACAAAATAAACCGAAACTCAACCCGTCTAGTGCTCCGAAACTGACCAAAAAGAAACAAAGAAAACCGAAACCAACCCGTCCAGTGCGAAAACTCGTGTCAGCTCGAAACCAATTCCAATTCCAATTCCAATACATATTAACCAACCAAACACATGATAGGGATTCTCAAACATTTCATTCCATTCCATTCCATTCCAATTCCAAATCCTTTAAAAAAAATCCGTGAAACGAACGCGCCCTAAAAACATCATTGATGGAATTGAACATATGACCTCTTAAAAAAATGTCACTAATGAGAATTGAACTTATAAATTTCAATTGCACCAAGGGGTTTGTGTCTCTCAACCCCTCTTTGGGCCGGCCGTTAACTTGATCACTGATACTTTAGGTGATCCTAGGTATTAGGAAGTTAGGATCAAACATTGGAAGAAAGACATTACAAATTTTCAATCTCGTTACTTTGTAAAAAATCAACTCTTACGGAATACTCGTTAGCACACTCTTTTCACCAAGGACTTAGCTCGGTGATCCTTGAAATTAGGACTTTTTCAATGCAATGAGATTAAAAATCACAATGTCTTTGTTCGCATGCTTGCTTGATCCTAATACCTAGATTAAAAAACAAAATCACAATTTATTTCTCTAAATTAACGTGCTAACTGCGAATCAAGTGATGTAATTATGTATACAAAATAGTGTAATTAGAGCATAGTGTAATTACACCACGATATAATAACATAATCGAACTACTTGTATAAATAATTACACTACTTGATTCGCAAAATTATGTGATTACACCATGATATAATTACATAATCGCACTACTTGTATAAATAATTACACTACCTGATTCACAAAATTAGCACGTTAATTTAATTTGTACGTTAAGTTTCCCCACCTTTCGTATTTGTTCAACTTGAAGCTTACTGATGTTAGGTAATTAAACTATTGCATCCTCTCCAATATAACATCCGTACTCTGTAGTCGGGCTTGATAGAGGATCTTACCCGTTTCTCTTTCTCTTTGTTGTTCCTCCTGGGCGGACAAATCAGTTCTTGTTGGACTTCAAGCTCGATATCCGTTTCGGTTGAGGTTAATTTGACAACGAACATCCTAACTATCTTCTTGGTTGTTATATTCGTTGGAGGATGATAGGTCTATCTTGATGATTGTTGCATCAACGGGATGTTCGACCACCTCGTAATTTCTCACAACCTCCCAAACTTTATTAAGACCAAGGTGCAAACCCATCTTGGTTTTATATTCGCCACAGGAATCCTAAAAAATATTGACATCAAATATTGTATCACTATGTCAGCTGTTAAAAGTTTTGTTGCAGATCCCGTTAAACTTTCCAACACACTAGATGAACGTCCATCCATTTGGACTATATGTTATGAAACTTTTCACTAGTGCATTCAATAAAAATATGAGGATGTTTATTTCCAATTAACTAATAAAAAATCACTACTAATAAAATTAGAAGTAACAAGCAGGTTCACAATGGTTTCCTCATGTGCCTAAAATAAATTACTAGCAAGGCCTTTTAAAAGTTAAAAATGCATAAATGAGACTGTCTAGTTAGGACCAGAAACAGAAAAAGTAAACAAGGTAATTATATGAGATCCCACTACCAATAACCAAACATAAAGTTAATATTTATTTGACTGTTCAGTTAAAGCAATCACCTAAACATTGACACATAAGGGGAGTGATAAGGGGATTGGGGGTGGTCTGTTATAGGTGGCCATCACGCGTGATGGCATCACGAACACCGCCGCCGGTCCTCCCATCACGCGTGATTGGGGGCCGGCCGTGATGGCCATCACGCACTCAATTCAATCGTTGGAAAACATTGTTACCGTTGAGAGGAGATAAAAAAAAACTTAATTAATCTATATAAATATAATCAAATCCATCTTCAAATCTAACTCAAATCCTCTACTACAAACAACATTCTAACATCACACAAATGGAGGGTTCAAAGAAACGTGGCTCGGGTTCAAAGAAAACACAATACCCACCAAAGGTTCGACAAAATCTTGGCGAGCCGGCGAGATTCCGATTACAAGATGAACCCGACACAACCCAACCATTCCAAAAACAACCTTTTCAACCACAACCGTTCCAAAACCAACCATTTCAATCTCAAACATTTAATTCACCGTTTTCATCGACACCGTATCAAAACCAACCGTTTATTCCACCTTTTTCTAGCCAAATATTTCAAAATAATCCTTTTGAAACGTTTTAATCTCAACCGTCACAAACGTCCATCGATCCTTTAGAGGATAACAATGTTATACATCAATTTGCACGTGCTTTTCGTGATGAAGAAGACAATGTGGATGAAGATGAACCCGCGGAGGAGCGCGCGGAGGAGGATGCCATCGTCCGTAGACCTTGGTCGTCCGCGGAGGAGGTCGCCTTGACCAAGGCTTATTTACACGCCTCTGAAACAAAAAAACACGGAAACCAACAAAAACGAGATATGTTATGGAGACGTGTTATTGCACATCTCGAAAAACTTCCCGGTGCAACCGATCGAAACATGGATAAAATGACTTCCAAGTGGGGAGATTTGAATAGAAAATGTCAAAATTTAATGTTTGCTACATCCAATTGGTAATTACTTTTTTAAATTTATTAGTTAAATTTTTTTTATAATTTATTACTTTATTTTTACAATTTTGATATATATATATATATTTTTCGAAATGTTTTGTAGAGCCGAGATCCACAAAGCGGAGCGAGCGAGGCGACTATCATATCCCGTGGTCGACATGGACGGACCGACGGCTCCAAGGAAAAAAGGATCTTCTTCAAAAAGATCAAAAACTTCTGATTCCAGGAACTACACAACGTCTACCGACGGCTTGTCAAGCAACACGCCGAACATGAACTTGAACGATCAACCCGGAGACGATCCCGACGAAGACACACCCACACCCACACGGCCGCATCGCAAGAAAAGTGGGGAATTGTCAAGATTAGGAAAGGAAACGGTGGCCGAGGACTTCAACGAATACAAGTCGGCTAAGTTGGCGGAAATGGTCGAGACGAAGGAGCGAAAGCAACTAGCTCTTGCTTCAAAATTAAAACGTGACGAGGCGTATATCAACCATTTGAATGAAAACCAAAAAAATGTCGATTTAACATTCATCGTACAACTGCACGAACATCTTAACGAACCTTTTAGATCGATCCTACTTCAACGCAAACGCGAGCTATGCGAGAAGTGGGGTTGGGAAGCGCCGTAGGTTTTTTTTTTGTCGGTTTTTTTAATTTATTTATCTTTGTAATATTTATTTAATCTTGTTTTATTTTTTATTTAATTTAACCTTGTTTTAGTATTTGTTGTAAAAAAAATAAAAAAATAAAAAAAAATTCCATCACATCATCACCCCCACCAAAATTCCTATCACTAGTGATGAAAAATGGTAAGGTGAGGTGGTACACCGTGATTGGTGGAAGCAAGTGATGGTTTTTAAACCACTGTTAATGCCATCTTTTTTTTGGACATTTTGTTATCTAATTATTGTCAATTAAACCAAACTGATAATTGAGCTATAATTTGCATACATGTAGATAACTAGTTGGTTTTTGTCAATATCAAAATTAAGCTGATAAAACCAAAACAATTGTCATTTAACTTTTCGCATTTTGTAACACCGTTCGATTATTTCTCTACAGTTAAACCGCTGTATATACTTACATCGAAAAACATATAACCATCATCTAAATGGCTCAATCGGTTCGGTTTCCTCAAGTATACTAGCAGCCTCAAAACAGTCCACAGCTTCCTTTATGAACATCGGGCCCTCATCCTTGTAAAACTGGCCCAGATTATACCAAGCCTGCGAGTTCATCCGATCCAACTGCAATGCTTCGGTCAAGAAACTTCTGATCACTGGTCCAGACTTGCCACCACCGAGCCGTCTTAAAACCATAGCCATGGAAACAAAACTTCGCACATGTCCCGGGTCAATGTCTAGAGCATTTTCATATGCTTTTAAAGCTTCTTTGTCCAGACCTTTCGCTTCATACAACGAACCTGTAACAATAATAATATGATAAACTTTTCAAATTTTTTAAAAAAGATTAAAGATCTGCAAGCATACCAGTGATGTGCCAACGGGATGAAGAATAATATTTGATAGCCTCGGATCTTGAAAGACAAGCTTCGACATCACGCCATTGAGATAAACTTATATACACCATAGCCAAATCATGCCATGTTTCTAATTCCAACTCTTTATAACGTTTTCCACCAACCTTAAACAATAAAAAGAGAAAACAAAAATCAACACTTTTTCCATCAAGAAACGACTTCCTGCAGGATAGTTTGGCAAATTGCAATAACCAACACCTTATTTTCATTTCAAAACTAATTTGGTCCATCATTGAGTTCCTGACCCATTTTGACCCATTGTATAGCTTTCCTAACCTATTTTGACCCATTGTATAATTTTAGTGCCCTAGCCCTGCTTGCGGTGCGCACATATGATGTATATATGTGTGAACCCTCGGGTGGGCAAAAGTGAAATTGCACTAATTTTGACGTTATTTTACTAATCTCGTGAAAATAACGTTAAAAGTGACGGACGGTTAATCAGGCATCATGTAGTGGCGATAGCCGAAAGACAAGGGTACATGCACCGATCAGCCGGTCCCGATGATTGAGTGCTATGTGCCTTATGTCCAAGGCTTGATGCAAAACTACTATCGAGCCGGGGGTCTCACCGGAAGCAGCCTCTCTATCCTTATGGGGTAGAGGTAAGGCTGTCTACATCTTACCCTCCTCAGACCCTACCATAGCTTTGCTATTGGTGGGATATATTGAGTACGATGATGATGATGATGATGATGATGATGATGATGATGATGATGATGATGATGATGATGATGTATAATTTTAGTGCCCAATTCAACCCATTTATTTAAGAGTGGCCCATGAATGTTGGGCGTTTGCTTTTCAAAAGTACAATGGTTTTAGTAAAGATCAGTAAAACGAAATGATAGTATATTGATATTTAATCCCAAAGATGCACCAAGATTGTGCCTTTTAGGGCTAATATGTGAAGAAATTCAATCATAAATGCATCAAGATTCTACCCAAGAATCTTGCATATCATGTTCCCTTGATGTGACCCATTATATCATTTGAGTGACCCAAATCAACCCATTAATTTAAACCATCACTTTTAAAAAGTACAACGGTTTAAGTAAGAGTTAATAAATATCAAGTGAAAATGTATTGCAATTTGGTGGGCAAAGACACACCAAGGTTGAGTCTTTTCGGCTATATATGAATAAATTACCTCAAGATTCTTCTTTTGTGTTAGAAAACTTTTATTCTGAACTTGAACAACAGCAAGAAGTTGAGTATACGTCTCAACCGCCTTCTTTATTTGACCCTGTGCAATTTGCAACTTAGCCTTTGTTCTCAACAATTCTCCCTGATCCCACTTTCCCGTTTCTTCCAAAGCCGCATTAACAATCGTCTCACCATCCAAAAACCGTTTCTGACCCGATAATATTCTAGCCAAAAGCAACCAACTTCGAACCCGGGACCCGGATTCCAATTTAATCAAATGCTTCACCTGACCGAGAGCCAAATCCAGTTTTCTCTGGTCGGCGTATTCTAAACAAAGATCATAAACAATTCTGGAATCTTTCATTCGGGTCAACTTATTTGCAGTCTCCAAACACTGGACCGCTTCTGCTTGAAGTTTGACCCGTTCGGCATCGGTCAAACCCATTTTAGTTTGACCCGATAGTGAAACAGCCAATAAAGAATTACCAACGCCCGCCATCTCATCACATTTGTTTTCCAAAATATTAATGGCCCTTTTAGCAAGAACCACACCTTCTTCTTCAAAACCGGGATTTTCTCCACATATCTTTGATGCCATTAACAAAGCCGACACATAATTCGGATCATCGTGTTTATAAACATTTTTTAACAAAGATAATGCGGATAAACCGTCACCTTGTCCATAATAACAAAGAGACAAAAGGAGATGTCTTTCTTTCTTGTCGATAACCGCAGGAAGTAATTCTTCCAATTGTTTACTGAGAGGACCGAGCCCGTTACAAATGGATAAAGCATAAGAAAGATGATCAACCACAGACGGGTCCCACTCGATTTTCTTTAAATTAACCTTTTTAAGTAAAATCATTAAAAGTAGAATAGCTTCTTCAGTGTTATTTCTTGGTACAAATGAAGTGTCCATTTGGGATCTTAGATTAGGTGGAGTGGCTTCTTTGCTTCCACTATAAAGAAGAAAAACCGCAAAATCTTTTTCGATTTTCGCGGTTGTTTGTTCGTTAAGGTTCCAGTTTCGAAGTAAGGCCCACCTGAACGACAAGATTGCTTCATGGGGTGCCTCAGCGAGTTGCCATAACTCGGGAAGCAACTCGACTGAGTTGCTTATTGTTTCTTGTAACTTACAGTCGACACCAAAGTTTTCGGGTACGCCTTCTGGTAAAGATGACTCGACAATGTCGAGTATGATTTTGCATGATTGAGCAGCTTCTGTAATTAAAAGAGGATTTAAAAAATGCCACAACTATAATTTAAACTAATGGACTAAATTATTTTTTGGGTCAAACCACAGGGACTAAAACCATATTTAACATTAAATAATTTATAAGAAATTAACAAAATAGTGTAAACCAAATATTTTAGCCCAAGTGTACAATAAAAAGATTTTGGCCCAAATTCATTATTTTGGCCCAATTTTTAATTTTTGACCTTAAAATGTCAAAGCCCAAATGGTAAAACTGAAAAATCCAAAACCGAATCGAAGCCAATGTGAGTGGACTTAAAATTATAATATGGAACAAAGTAATTACCTTTATACCTCCCGAGAATTTGCAGCGATTTTGACTTCAAGTAAATTGCTTCAAGAAGTAAACTAAGCGCGTGTGGTGATAATGGCGGACTGGTGTAAGTATGGGAACGCTTTTTACGTGTTTCCCCTGTTTTAGCAAGACTAAATTTGATTTTTGGAGTAACTGAAGATACATCTATTCCTTCAAATACATGAAGAGCAGCTTCTATGTTTCCCTTTTGATATTCATATCTTCCTAGTAATGCTCTTGCTTCCTGTATGACAGTCACAGTTTATTAAAAAGACAAAAAAAAAAAAACAGAAATCGGACCAGTTGAACCGGCGAAGCGGATCTTTCAACATTTATATATTTTCTTAATCTTTTTCTTCCAAATTCAGAGATTTACTATTTCAATCTTTATATTTTGTTTACTCCAGCCTGCATGTTATATTGTTAACATTCCAAATTCACACCTAAACATAAAGTAGTTTCATACTTTGTTTTATATTATTTATTATGTAATTTTTAAATTATTTAAGCATAAAGTAGGTTCATAGTCTCATATATGTAATATGTTTTTTTAATTTTTAAATTATATATTAAGCAATCCGCTTTTTGAAATCAATCTGACCTAGGGAGGTGCATGAAACCGATAAAACCCCCGAAATAATCACACCCAAACAAAAACTGACGGTTTGGGTTTATGTTCTCATAGAAGTCGGTTCGGTTTCGGTTTTGCATATAATTAAAACCTAAAAGACTGAACCAAATTTACAGATTCTGATTTTTATTTTTAAATTTTAAGTAATTTATAAAAAAGTTAATAAATATTGTTACCCTTAGCCAAAATGTATAATAATCAATAAATAATGTATTAGCAAAAATATTTAGGCCCAAATTCATTATTTTGGGCCAATTTTTTAAGCCCCAAAATTTCAAGCCCAAACGGAAATAGCCAAAAATAACTAGAACAAAAATAACCGAAACTGAATGGTTTTCAAAAAATTTAAAAACTGACTTTTCGGTGTTTAGTTCGGTGTGGGCTCAAAACCGACTCAAGCCAACCCAGGTGCACCCATTCTGGGTTGGTTCCTTCACCAGGACGACTGCAAAAACATTGGCTGGCAGAATGCTAAAAAACAGTTTTTTTGTGTACTGAATGGCTAATTAAGGAGAGTGATTAGATGTGCATTTATATTCAAGTTTCATAATCAGCATAGACAGAATCATAATCACTTTAGCCAAACACTAAAAACTAATTATTATTACACCTAATCAAATTAATAATTCATAAATTTTAACACAACTTTTAAGACACACAAGCTGTAAATCATTGATCATGCACATGGAAAACCCCCACAACATGTTTAGATCTTCAAAAATAATAACCAAAAGTGCTCAAAAAACGGACCTCATAATTGATGGAACCACTTTCACGAAGTGATAATTCTGCTTCTTCAATACTACCAGTATCCGGTTTCTTTTCGGGCTCACCAATAATTTGTGAAGAACAATCATTCGTTGCTACTGATTCTGATGAAGGGATCATCTCATTTGTGGTTCGTGATCTCTCACCCGAACACAAACACCCCAAGAACTTTGCAAACCGCCGACTTGATCTACCGTTGTGATGATTCCGGTTATTATTCCTCATATTGTATCTCCACCCTCAAGAAATCTTGAATCCACAAAATTAGATATCAAGTTCAGTCTTTTAAGTCAAATACTTGCAAAATTAACACAGAGAGATACAAAAAGTTGACTTGCAGCTAAAAAGATCAGATACCCAATTAAAAGATCAAGAAAACAAAAAAACTTTGATTAAAAAACCAAAATTTATTTTTAAAAAAACTTCAAAATGAACTTACAAGAACACCTAATTTTGATCTAATCAACACAGAAATATGCAAAAGTTGGCTTGCAGTTGAAAATTTCCATAATTTAGACCAAGAAACCACAAAACCTTGACTAAAAACACAAAATCTATTATTATTAAAAACCAAAAAAAAAAATCCAAATTGAACTTACAAGAAGACAGAATTTTGACTCAAATCAACTCAAAAATATGCAAAAGTTGACTTACAGTTAAAAATGATCAGATTTCAATTTCCCAAATTTAAATTAAGAAAACCACAAAACCATAATTAAAAACCCAAAATGTATTAAAAAAAAATAAAAAACTGCAAAATTTAGTTTACAAGAACACCTGATTTTGATTCAATCAACTAAAAAATATGCAAAAGTTGATTTGCAGTTAAAAAGATCAAACACCCAATTACAAATTACCCAAATTGAATTACCAATATGCAGTTAATAAAAATCTTGAAATTGAAGTTTGAAGAATAAATAATATCAATTCAACTGTGATTACCTTTCTTTATGGAAACTGAAATTGAGGACATGAAAATCAGAACCCATCTTCAGTATCAATCACAACTTCATTCAAGAAGCTTTTGATCACCAAAGAATCAAATAAAGTTTCAATCTTTTTCACTTTTTTCTTCTCTTTATCGAAAAACCAATCAATTATTCCAATACCCACTATTTAATTTGCTTTATTTCAAGAATTGAAGTTTTAAAGAACAAGAAATCAATGATTCTTAAAGCTGAAAATTATAAGGGGATATTGAAGAATCCTGAGCCGTGAGATTGAAGCTGTATTTGTATTTTTGTTTATTATTATTTTATTTATTTATTTATTTAATATTTTGTGAAATAAATGCAGTTGGAAATAAATAATTATAAAAGGCAACTGGTATGGGAAATTTAATGTTAAAAAATAAAATAATAAGGCCCATGGAGTTATGAGATTAACTGTCATGGTCTCATCTGGGCTCATGTGTTGCCACGTGGATCTAATCCTTTAAATACACGCCAACCCAAATATAAAAATAGAATTTTTGATTAAGATAATATTTTTATTTGATGGTACGAGTCATTGAAATTACGTGACTAATTAAGTTGTGACCTTTGATAATGTGCATGGGTGCTAAACTATTAAGACTAATGGTATAGGTGTACCATAATTACCTAACGTATATATGTTTTTTTGAATGATTTTATTAATTGGACTAGCAAGTGACTAGATTAAAAGAACACCAAAGTTACAACCGATTACATCATAAACACCAATGAAATCCATTTCTTTAAATCCTCTTTGATTATGGTGATTGACACGCTTGAGTTTTAAAAGATTGTTTCGTTACTATTCTTTCAAAGACATTAACATGTTATGACTATGATTGGTTGGAGGGCTTTTCGGTTTGCCTTCATATTCAGGGAAGATGGATCTTTAGTAAATATAAAAGATAGCCAAATAACCGTGGCTACATATGCTGTACCATCATAAAAAATTTGGTCCAATTTTGACAAATAATAAAGATGATGAACTAAAAATATTCATGATATAAGTAAAGGAAAAAATAAGATAAAAAAATGGAAATAGCTTATGTTAAAGGAATGAAGTAAGAAGACTCCATCCCATATAAAAAATAGTAAAGAAAATAAATCATTTTATAAGGAGGGAACTTTCCATGACAATGTTCTTATGTGGCTAACCACTCTCCCTAGTCCTAGCGGAGGGTGCGTAGCACCCGACGCACACGGGCTCGGGTGAAGGGCGATGGGCACAATGTGACGCTTTGATGGTGCACTTCGCACGCTCGCATCGTCGCGAGCTGCATTAGTATTTTTGGATGTTGATACGAGATCAAGACACAACAAGTTATTAAAAGACAAGGGACTAAAAATGAAAGATTTGAAATCTTGCGTCTTCGCGTCCATGCTAAGACGATATCAAGACACAGCAAGTTACCAAAAGATAAGGGACTAAAAATGAAAGATTTGAAATCTTGCGTCTTCGTGCGAAGCGAAGAAGCGAGAGTCTCGCAGCTTCGCGTGACGCGAAGTTGCAACTCCAGCGACAATCGACACGTGGCGACACGTCATGGGACATGTGTCACCACGCGGTGACATGTGGCAGGCCGAGATGACACGTGGCAAGCCTACTTGGCAGACTCAACAACCCTACTAGGCAACTTCGCGTGACGCGAAGTTCATCTTCGCGCGACACGAAGATGCGCGCCTCAACCTATAAATAGGCGGCCATGGAGGGTGTTCTCATTCATCCCTCACACCTTCAAAAACACACACAACCTCGATACTTGTGCAACAATCCTAGCATGCCGATATCCCGACGATATTGGTCTCGAAGTGCGTGATAGAACATCATAGTTGCTCTCTCGACTCTCCTCCGTCAAGTAGAAGTACCGTTCGAGTTAAAGCTTAGGCATTTCTTATAGCAAGCCATACAAGGTAGGGGTTCGGCCCGATTATTATAATATAAATGACTAAGACCCTAGTCGGGGATATAGTCCGTACCTTGATCATATAATAAAGTAAAAATATTTCATAAGTCGAGATTATAGATAAAATAATATTTCTCTATTATATGTAAAGATTTTTATAAATATTTCTTATGATAAAAGAAAACTTGAAATGTACGTTTCTTCATGAAGAAGAGACGTAGTTTATAAATGATTAACAAAAAAAAGGACTAGATATCCTTATATTTTATAAAGAGATAAATGTCAAGGTAAAGGTTATGCAAACGGACTAAAGGTCCGAAGCTAGATCGTTGATCTAGTACTTATAAAACGTTATTCTCGTACTATAGATCCGAGGTAACAAGACAAATCGGTGAGAAACACCAAACAAGAAGAAAGGTGAATACGCCCAACTAAAACAAGTCTATGAAATGTTTGCATGGGATTAAATATCCCTAAAACTTTATAAACAAAGGTAATCGTTGGCCCTCAGGCTATTGTATACGTTTGTTTGGATCCTTACATATGTGGATAGACGGTGGGCACACCGCACCACATTTGCTAATGCCTCCGCCACGTTGGGCCAGACCTAAGTAATGTGCGAGAGGGGATTATCTCGTGTATATTGGTAGTTGCTAAGTTCTCGATGCTGTGGTATCGCTGAGTGGTTTCAAGTAGAACTGGATGTTTATAATAGTAAATTTGGCTTGGTTATTTCCTAAGCCACGATGGCCCGGGTCATAAGATACCTGAGGGGATAACTAAGTATTTAAATGTTTTATGTCAGCGTGTTCACCAGCATGTGTTGCTGACGTATTTTTATAACTGTTTTATAGGTAATGGAGAGTAGGTGTTTGAGATGATGGATAGCCGTTAGACGATCTGATGGCTCAATGGACGTTTTATTATTAAAATAATGTAAATCATGGTTTTGTTATCCAAACACTTTTGTACAAATCAACGGGTGTTTAAAAATCCTGTCTTTTGAATATAATAATATTTGAATTAAGTCTTCCGCTTTACAACCTTAAACTCTGATATATTTACAAAACAGGTACCAACTTATGAGTCACACGCCTAGGCCCTAAGTCGGGGTGTGACAGGTTGGTATCAGAGCCATCGATCTTAGCGAATTAGGTATATAAGTATGCCTAAGCTTTGATCAGATATAAGTTTCGATATTCTATTTTATTAATATATAGGGATAAGATAGGTTGATACTCTTTCCAATCCCTTATTATTCTAATCCTTATAGATGTCAACATTTAAAAAGATGATGGAGTCCTTTTATGAAGAAATGAGACAGGTAGGCTGTCCGGAACCCATTATTCATCCCGATGGTGAAAGTGATAGCAACTACACCGATTTCTTCAGCCAAGACAAACCAGTCATACCAGTGGTACCCTATGGAAGCCAACCCATTCACTTCCCTGGCACAGAACAAATGCCTATCAACATACCAAGTGACCCGCCAACCCCGGAGAATCATCCTTCCGATAAATGGAGGTTGACGAGCCAGCTAACTCTGATCCTTAGGAGAACACCTCAAGCTCGATGCAGATTTATTCCGACCCAAGAACTCCAGTCTATAACCCCACAGATTCTCCTAATGATTCTGTTTTAGATCCATCAAGGAAACCCAAAATGAGAGTGATGCAACCTTTCGAAAAGGTGACCATTCAGGTTAATGTGAATAAAGGTAATATGGGATTTGAACTAGAGGAAGATCCCGAAGAAGAAGTTGAGCCAGAAGAGGAATCAGAAGAAGATCCAGAGGAAGAGTCAAAAGGAGATCCCGAGGAGGAAGCTTCAAAAGAAATGAGCACGGACGAAAGGAGCCAGAATGTCCAGAACACTCCAAGTTGTTACTGTCCACCGAGTATCAGCTGTCAACAACCATTGTTTCACATGTCTCCTTATTATGATCCGCAAGATCCGTATGTCCAAGCACTTACAAATGGTTTTCCACCCTACACCGGTGTTGTTTCGACCATATCAAAACAGGCGAATGAGACAAGGCAGCAAGGAGAGGTTGTGGAAGCTTTTTATAACTTGCCATTTGAATCAAGTCCCCTACCACCGTACCTAAGGAACCACTATGACATAGTCATGATGGGATATCGAGATCCACCACCTCGATATGGGTATCCAAATGTCATCCCTTAATCACAAGAAGAACACCTTGATCAGGCACTCCATGAAACCGATGAGTTGCGAAAAAAGATGGCTACAAAGAGTAGCAAGAAAGAGAAGGTGGGAAAGAAGTTACTACACAAATGTAGTAAGTTGAAGAAAATGATCAACAAATACATGAAGGATTAGGGATCCCACTCTGCTGTAGTTGTACAGTTTGTTTCCCCACTCTGCTGTAGTCATATCGTTTGTTTCCCCACTCTGTTGTAGTTGTACAGTTTGTTTCCCACTCTGCTGTAGTGTACCGTTAATAAGTCCGTTGTACTTGTGCTTGTATCGTTGTTTCAAAGTCCAGGGTAGTAGAAATTGTCAATGTTGTAATGTGTTCCCGTTTGTGAGATAAATAAAAACTTTTAGTTATGAATCAATTTCCTTATAATTTCAGAATGTTGAAACAAAGTAATCCCTCTCAAAATAAGGAAGCTTTGAACGCTAAAAGCAACCAATCAAAAACTGAGCCTGCTCAAGGAAACCATGAGCAGTTGATAACCAAAATGCAAGAAATGATTAATGCCATGAATACCTTATTACCCGCCATGAAAGAAAAATCTATCCATCAAAGTGAAAATCGACAACCCAGTAAGTCTGTCAAATCCAAATCCCGTCCAAATCCTACACCTCAAAAGGAAGAGAGTGATCAAGGATCAACCAACGGTGAAGAGTTCCACCAAACCTTTAAAAAGAAGTTAAGCATCGAAGGCTGTTTGTTCAAAGACTTCAAGAATTGTGGGCCGAAGGAGTTTTAAGGCGACAAATGTGCCATAGCAGCCATAAGATGGCTTGAAGAAATTGAATCAATAGTCATCATAAGCAAATGTACTGATGAGGAAAGGATTCAGTACACATCGCAAATGTTTAAAGAGAAGCCTTAGAGTGGTGGAACACTCTGTTGATGTCAAAGGGAAGAAAGACCATGTATCAGTTGACATGGGAAGAGTTTAAAGATCTGGTTCTGCATAAGTTCTGTCCAATGCATGAGACCGACTTAATCCAAACCAAGTTTCTCAATCACAAAGTAGTCGGAACTAACCTGAGAGACTACAATACCAAGTTCCAAAAGAGTATTGTAGGCTTGTGCCTCAACTGGTAACACCGGAATCAAGCAAGGTAACCCGCTACATATGGGGTTTATCGAGAGAGATACGAGACATGGTGAGGTCTCATTTGCCGCAGACGGCCAAATCCGCCATGGTGCTGGCCCGTTATCTGATGAACGGTCTGATCCGCAACAAGGAAGAGGATAAAAAGGAATATACAACGAATGACAAGAAAGGAAAGGGAAATAACCGTTTCAAAGGAAAAGATGTGGATAGGAGGAGGGGTGGTTTTAATTCCAACTACCCATTATGCAAGATTTGTAAAAGGCATCATTTGGGTCGACGCCGGTTTGCAACATCTACACTTGCCATCTGTGATACATGAAAAAAGCCAGGGCATGCTGCTGCTGATTGTTGGAAAAACAAAATGACTTGCTTCAACTGCAAAGAGATGGGACATCTTAGCTTTGAATTTCCAAAAAAGAATGCTGCTGGTAGTGGAGGTACTAGAGGTGCTGGAGGGAGCAGCACCAAGAACGATGGGAAGAAGAGGAATGCTTGAGTCTTTGTACTTGACACCAAGAAGGCCGCAGACATACTGGAAACCATCACTGGTACGTTCTTAGTTAATAACGTTTACGCGAGAGTTTTATTTGATTCTGGTTCAAATCAAAGTTTTATAGATTATAAGTTTTGTATTCTATTAAACGAACCTTTAAGGAAATTGAATAAAACTATAAACGTCGAGACGGCCAATGGTGAGATAGTTAAAATTTCCGAAACCTTAGAAAATGGAAAGATCTTGTTGGCAGGCTACGACATCCCTGTACAAATACTGCCATAACCTTAGCGGGCTTTGATATAGTTCTAGGTATGGACTGGTTATTCGACAACCATGCCCGTATCATTTGCAATAAGATAACCATAGAACTCCAAACCCCTGACAAGAGAACAATTCAAATCGCGGGCGACAAAGACGCTGGTCATGTTAGCATAATCTCCATGATGAAGGCCAAAAAATGCTTAAACCAAGGATGTTTAGCATTTATGGCTTATGTAACGGAAGAATCAAAACCGAAGGAAATCAAAGACGTACCTATAGTATCCGAATTTCCCGACGTCTTTCCTGATGAACTCCCGGGAATTCCACCCAATCGAGAAGTCGAATTTAGAATAGACTTAATGCCTGGAACAGCTCCAATAGCCAAATCCCCTTATCGTTTGGCTCCAACAGAAATGAAGGAACTGAAGAAACAACTAGATGAATTGTTAGAGAAAGGATTTATTCGTCCAGGCTCATCACCTTCGGGAGCACCGACATTATTCGTCAAGAAGAAAGATGGTTCCATGAGAATGTGTATCGATTACAGAGCCTTAAACAAAGTAACTATTAAGAATCGATGACCTATTCGATAAACTGCAAGGAGCGAGTTTCTTTTCGAAAATAGATTTACGTTCTGGATACCATCAGTTGAAAGTGCAAGAAGAAGATATTCTGAAAACAGCTTTTCGAACAAGGTCCATACATTATGAGTTCACCGTAATGCCATTTGGATTCACTTATGCCCCAGCCGCTTTCATGGACTTGATGAACAGAGTTTGTAAGGCTTATTTAGATAAATTTGTAATCGTATTCATCGACGATATACTTATTTATTCTAAATCAGAAGATCACAAAGTTCATCTTATCTTACTTGAGATACTCCGAAACGAGAAGTTATATGCTAAATTTTCCAAGTGCGAGTTCTGGCTGCATGAAGTATAATTTCTTGGCCACGTTATCAACGCAAATGGAATTCAAGTGGACCCCACAAAGATTGAAGCAATAGCTAAATGGGAGATTCCTGGATCACCAACCGAGGTCAGAAGTTTCCTAGGTTTGGCTAGATATTATAGAAGATTCATCGAAAACTTCTCCCATATAGCAGCTCCCCTAACTTCATTAACCCGAAAGAATGTTAAGTATGAATGGGGAATCAAACAACAAGAAGTATTTGATTTACTTAAAAAAAAAGCTTACAAATGCACCTATACTGGCCTTTCCAGAGGGTACAGAGGATTTCGTTGTATTTAGTGACGCGTCTCGTTCAAGTTTGGGTTGCGTACTAATACAAAGAAAGAAAGTAATAGCTTATGCTTCTCGTCAATTGAAAGTACATGAAAAGAATAATACGACTCATGATCTAGAGTTAGGTGCCATAATTTTTGCCTTAAAGTTATGGAGGCACTATCTCTATGGAGTCAAGTTTATCGTGTACACTGATCATAAGAGCTTAAAGCACATCTTTGATCAGAAGGAACTTAACATGCGCCAAAGAAGATGGATGGAAACCTTAAATGATTACGACTGTGAAATCATCTATCAATGAAAAAAAAGCAAATGTGGTAGCTGACGCATTGAGCCGGAAGGAACGTGAGAAACCCAAAAGAGTTCGAGCTTTGAGATTAGAGTTACAAATATATTTAATCGAACAAATCAAGAAGGCTCAGAAGCAAGCAATTGAAGAAAATCATATCTCCGAAGAAAAACGTAACGGCACCATTGATTCTTTGGTCAAAGGAGATGACGATATACGAAGACTCGGAAATAGAATCTGGGTACCGATTGTTGGTGATTTACGTGAAAAGATCATGAATGAAGCTCATAAAATTAAGTACATGATGCATCCCGGTAGTGATAAGATGTATCAAAATCTTAAGCCGAACTACTGGTGGAATGGGATGAAGAGAGATATCGCTTTATATGTTGCTAAGTGTTTAACATGTTTACAAGTCAAGGCAGAGCATCAAAAGCCTTCAGGTTTGCTTCAACAACCTGCACTTCCTGTATGGAAATGAGAAATGATAACAATGGATTTCATTACGAAACTCCCTAAGACTACCCAACAACACAATGCCATTTGGGTCATCATAGATAGGTTAACTAAATCCGCTCATTTCTTACATATCAATGAATCTTACTCTATAGATAGATTGGCACGAATATACGTGAACAACATTATATCATTACATGGTGTGCCACTATCTATCATATCCGATCGAGACAGTAGATTTACGTTTCATTTCTGGAATAGTTTCCAAAAAGCGTTAGGAACTCAGTTATCTTAGCACTGCTTATCATCCTCAAACTGATGGGCAGAGCGAAAGAACAATTCAAACGCTTGAGGACATGCTCCGAGCTTGTGTGATCGATTTAGGCGGATGTTGGGATGATTACCTGCCTCTGATGGAATTCTCGTATAATAATAGTTATCACACAAGTATTCAGGTCGCACCATTTGAACCTTTGTATGTACGAAAATGTAGAACGCCTGTATGTTGGTCCGAAACTGGAGACAATCAAATATCTGGACCCGAAGTTGTAACATCCAACTTTTTGTTAAATAATAAATGATGGAAAGTTTTGTTATTAACTGTGTGTCGTTAAGTTAGTCGTGTGTTAAATGTTTGGATAATATTTGGATTTGGAATTATGAGTGGGTTGTAGGGCCCATGGCCCCCTATATAAGCCTAACCTCTCCACCTTTTCACCATTTTGTTACCTTTCACCACACACACACTCAAGAACACACACACTTTCTCTCTACATTCCGGATCCAAATCCGTGTAAAAAGAGGAAGAATCTCGTGTGTAGACATCATCAAATAACAAGAATCACGTCCAGATCTACGTATTGTCCGGATCCGAACTCGAACCCGAAGAAAAAGGTAGGTTTCGGTTTAAATGGTTAAGTTTTATGGTTAGAATCGGCATGCAAATAGATATAATGATAGATCGGATTGTGAAATGTAAGAAAAATATAAACTTGGTAAGTTATAACCTCTCGGGTGCACCTTGTGATAAAAAGGTGGTGTTTGGACTTTGAGAGATGGGTTCAGGATCAGGTGCATGGGGTCAGAATGTGTCAAAAGTTGGGAAAGAGTAAATATCAGGTCCTGAGGAAGAGCCACGAAGTAAAATGGCTTTAAAATGGTAAAAACGAAGAAAGGAAGGCATTTCGCTTTGCTCAGCCTTGAGAAGCGAAACAGGCATTTCGCTTCGCTCATCCTTGAGAAGCGAAGCGCTCCCATGCGAAGCGAAATGCTCCCATGCGAAGCGAAACGAAACCTCCCATGCGAAATTGTTTAAGCTGTGACCCGATTAATTTTCTGATGCGTTTTTGTTAAAGGACTGTTAACGAATGCCAGGGGCTCTGCCCCTTGGACCCTGCCAGCTCAACCCCAGCCAGGGGCTCTGCCCCTTGGACCCTGCTAGGGGCTGCCGCCCCTAGACCCTGCTACCAGGGGCGCTGCCCCCGGACCCCCCGTTAAATGAGAGTTTCATTAACTTAGATGTAGGAAGTAGTAGTAATGGATAATTGACACGCGTAATGTATTGTACAGTTAGCCGTGCTCAACTAAGGAAGGGCATTACCATTAACGGCGAGAGAAACCGACTCCAGGTGAGTTCTAGCCCCATTTCCTTGTTATGTTTTCGGGGCTGTGTGCATACTCCTATGTGGCAGTAAAAGGCTTATCTTAAGTGATAGGTATATGATACGTGTATGATCATGCATTGAAAGTTATTGCTATAGGATGGTTATGTGAATGAATGTGTATGTAAATATTATATGCATAAGACAAGTAAAGTATGCACTTATGATAGGGACCAGACCCTCATAATATCTGAGATGATAGGGACCAGACCTTCATAATATCTGAGATGATAGGGACCAGACCCTTAATATCTGAGATGATAGGGACCAGAACCTTATAATATCTCAGATCTTAGGGACTAGACCCTTATAATATCTTATATAGGGAACAGACCCTTATAATATCTGAGATGTTTAAGATAGAATAGCTTATGGTATACCATAGGGTTTTATGAAAGAAAGTAATGTAAGTGCGTATGCATGTATATAAAGTATGTGTGAAAGAAGTAATAGCAAAGTAAGGTATGAATACGTATCTTCGGACGCGTATGAGTAAGGATAGGAATGTATTGTATGTTAAATTGATTAACTAGAACTCACTCAGCGTAGCTGAATTTTAGTATGCATGCAGGCAGATAGGTTGAGGCAGCTGGCTTGAGGAGGGACACATGGCACGAGCTAAAGAGACTGGCATCTATGAAGAAGTGTCATGACTATTTTATGTTATGTTATGAAAAGACAATTTGTATGTTAAGACAAAAAAATGAATGTTTTTAATGTGATGTTTGAAGTTTTAAATTATTCCGCGAAAGTTTAAATTAACTTTGATTTCAGAACTGTGTTTATGAGTAAATCCAACACCAAAGTAGGGTTACCGGGAACGGGGCCTTACAGAAGTAGTCCAAGAAACCACAAATAAAGTGTTGCAAATTCGTGAACGACTCAAAACGGCAAGAGACCGACAAAAGAGCTATGCAGACGTCCACCGTAAACCGTTGGAATTTCAAGTAGGCGATAAGGTCTTATTAAAAGTATCACCATGGAAAGGAGTTGTACGATCCGGCAAGAAAGGAAAGTTAAGTCCACGTTTCATGGGACCATTTGAAGTACTAGAATGAATCGGTACTGTTGCTTATCGCTTACGTTTGCCGGAAGAGATGAAAGGGATACATGACGTATTACATATCTCTAAGTTACGTAAATGTCTGGCCGACGAAATTTTAACCATGCCCTTGAAAGATGTCGAAATCAACAAAAATCTAAAATTTGTAGAACAACCTCTACAATATGAAGATTTTCAAGTTAAGTAACTTAAACGACGAAGGCTAAAGCTAGTCAAGATACGAAGGAACTCTCGAAGAGGACACGAGTTTACTTTGGAGTTAGAATCAGAGATGAGAAAGAAATACCCACATCTGTTCTAGCGAATCTCGAGGACGAGATTTATTTTAAGGTGGGGAGGATGTAACATCACGAAAAATTTGGTCCAATTTTTATAAATAATAAAGATGATGGACCAAAAATATTCATGGTATAAGTAAAGGGAAAAATAAGATAAAAAAAAATTGAAATAGCTTATGTTAAGGAAATGAAGTAAGGAGACTCCATCCCACATGGAAAGTGGCAAAGAAAATAAAGCACTTTATAGGGAGGAAACTTTCCATGACAATGTTCTTATGTGGCTAACCACTCTCCCTAGTCCTAGCGGAGGGTGCGAAGCATCCGACGCGCATGGGCACGGGCTCGAGTGAAGGGCGATGGGCGCAATGTGGCGCTTTGATGACGCACTTTGCATACTCGCATCGCCTCGAGTCGCTTGAGAGCCGCATTAGTATTTTTGGATGTTGAGACGAGATCAAGACACAACAAGTTACCAAAAGATAAGGGGCTAAAAATGAAAGATTTGAAATATTGCATCTTCGCGCGACGCGAAGAAACAAGAGTCTCGCAGCTTCACGTGACGCGAAGTTGCAACTCCACTGACAATCAACACGTGGCGACACGTCATGGGACATGTGTCACCACACAGTGACACATGGCAGACCGAGATGACACATGGCAAGCCTACTTGGCAGACTCAGCAACCCTACTAGCAACTTCGCGTGATGCGAAGTTCATCTTCGCGCGACACGAAGATGCGTGCCTCAGCCTATAAATAGGCGGCCATGGAGGGTGTTCTCATTCATCCCTCACACCTTCAAAACACACACACAACCTCGATATTTGTGCCACAATCCCGACATGCCGATATTCCGACGATATTGGTCTCGAAGTGCGTGCTAGAACTTCATAGTTGCTCTCTCGACTCTCCTCCGTCAAGTAGAAGTACCGTTCGAGTTAAAGCTTAGGCATTTCGTATAGCAAGCCATACAAGGTAGGGGTCCGGCTCGATTATTATAATATAAATGGCTTAGACCCTAGTCGGGGATATAGCCCGTACCTTGATCATATAATAAAGTAAAAATATTTCATAAGTCGAGATTATAGATGAAATAATATTTCTCTATTATATATAAAGATTTTTATAAATATTTCTTATGATAATTGAAAATTTGAAATGTACGTTTCTTCATGAAGAAGAAACGTAGATTATAAATGATTAACAATAAAAAGGACTAGAGATATTTATATTTTATAAAGAGATAAATGTCAAGGTAAAGATGATGCAAACGGACTAAAGGTCTGAAGCTAGATCGTTGATCTAGTACTTATAAAACGTTATTCTCGTACTATAGATCCGAGGTAACAAGACAAATCGGTGAGAAATACCAAACAAGAAGAAAGGTGAATACGCCCAACTTTTATAACTTTTATAAAACAAGTCTCTGAAATGTTTGCATGGCATTAAATATCCCTAAAGCTTTATAAACAAAGGTAATCGCTGGCCCTCAGGCTATTGTATACGTTTGTTTGGATCCTTACATATGTGGATAGACGGTGGGCACACCGCATCACACTTGCTAATGCCTCTGCCACGTTGGGCCGGACCTAAGTAATGTCCGAGAGGGGATTATCTCGTGTATATTGGTAGTTGCTAAGTCCTCGATGCTGCAGTATCGCTGAGTGGTTTCAAGTAGAACTGGATGTTTATAATAGTAAATTTGGCTTGGTTATTTCCTAAGCCACGATGGGCTGGGTCATAAGATATTCGAGGGGATAACTAAGTATTTAATTGTTTTGTGTCAGCGTGTTCACCAGCATGTGTTGCTGACGTATATTTATAACTGTTTTACAGGTAATGGAGAGTAGGTGTTTGGAGATGATGGATAGCCGTTAGACGATCAGATGGCTCAATGGACGTTTTATTATTAAAATAATGTAAATCATGGTTTTGTTATCAAAACACTTTTGTACAAATCAACGGGTGTTTAAAAATTCCGTCCTTTGAATATAATAATATTTGAATTAAGTATTCCGCTTTACAACCTTAAACTTTTTGATATATTTACAAAACAGGTACCAACTTATGAGTCACATGCGTAGTCCCTAAGTCGGGGTGTGACATATGCTCCACTTACTCAAGTGATTCTTCACATAACGGACATCGTTTAGTTTCATCAAGAGCCCTTCATTTGCATAGCTTGAACGAGATAGCAATTCTCTCCATCTCATACTTCCAACCGAATAGGTTCACCTTCATCGATACCCATTTATTCCAATCGAGAACAAAAAACGTCTTGAATCCCCCTTCCATGTGTAGTTCGGTCAAACAAGATTTTGAGTACATATAAACCACATCAAAACTAAGAAACACACACACAAACACACATTATATATATAGGATCAGGATCATGCGAGAACTTTTTGGGAATTGAGAACTATAAGAACCATTTTGGACAAAAAAAGAAAAAACCCGAAAATAAAAAAACTCATACAACAAAAAAAAAAACCAAAGTTCTTATTTATTATCCCCGTTTCTAAAAAAAGCATAAAATAAATCTTGGTTTAGCTAAATTATACATATATGTATAATATGTACATATATGTTTTTTTTCCTATACACATATGTATAATTTAAGGTAAATGATAATGTACACATGTGTACATTACGTAACTAGCGATTAAATGAAAGTATACATATGTGCATAGGTATAATACGAATTAAAAAGAAAAAGAAATTTTAGTTTTTTTTTGTTTTATAATTTTTTTAAATATTTTTTAGTGGTCCAAAATGGTTCTCAAAGTTCTTAATTTGCCAATGGTTCTCTTAGGATCCTTACCATATATATATATATATATATATAGAATGAGTATCATTAAAAAACTTTAAATTACTTAAGAACTCTAAGAAACTCATAATAACTAACGTTTTTTATAAAAAAAATTGTATGCTAATATTACTTGAGTGTAGTTTTATCACTTTTTATATTTTTATATATGATTACAATTATACAAATTATTTTTTACACATATCCAATTTTCTTTTACACATATGGAAGTTTATTATTACATAAATTTACATGTATGTAAACTTGTGATTTATATATGTAAATAAAAAAATTTATATATCAAATATGATAAAACTACTCTCAAATAATGTTATTATATAAAAAAAAGTAAAAAATTATTTGGTTTTTAAGAGTTCCTGAAAGTTTTTAACTTTTTTCGAATTCTTAAATTATATATATATATATATAATAACATAAAAGTTATGTAACATATGTATAAAATAATGTACCGTGTGTTATAAATTACGTCAGGTACGTCAACACATTTTAAATTCACCTTTTTAAATAAAAAGCACATAGAAATACTATGGTGAATTTAAAAATAGTAAAATTTTTTATTTTATTAACTTTTTAAACTATAGTAATAAGAAATGGTGTATATTAAGAAAACAATAAATGTTAATTATTTAGTATTTTGTAACTTACTATTAGACTGGGTGTTGTGGAGGCGTCACTCCACCTATACCTCAGCCTTTAGCCAGCCTTCCCACACAACAAGCTCAAGCGTCATTCTACTACCCCAGTTCTTGCTGACCAGGTGGCGACCAACATCACCAAAAAGGTAGGGTCCACCCTCTTATAAGTAATCATCTTTCTATTTTATTTTTTCTAATATTTTGGTTAACAAACCTCATCCATAACATTTGTTTTTTTTGGGTTAGTTAGCACCTCTTTGCCTACTTTATAGTGATCTGACGATACTTTTTGTTAACTAACCTTCATTGACAACACATGGTCGTATATGTACTTAATTCAAGGCTTATTTTATCATTGATTACATGTAATTTTATGATCATATGTATGGAAACTAACACATATGTACATTGTTTATGACGTTACATATATATGCAACTTGGTTATTACAATATATGTAAACATGTGATTGCATACATATACATAATCTTTTCAAAAATTACATATAACAAATAATAAAACTACCTTTAAATAAAATCAAATCTATATAAATGCTAAAATAAATATATTTGATGAAAAAGTGAATGCTATCAACACAAAAACCAGACGTTAAAATGATGGTGGTTCTACTCCCCTTGGTTCCTTTATAAAAAGTTATGATTTAAGTCATTCAACCATCAACCGCAATCATATCTTAATGTCACGAACTAAACTTTTTTGGTCAAACTACGAAATATCATCATTGTCGATTTACAAAACCGTATCATGCTGTATGGGTAATATTAAACTCTTGTAAGAGCTCATTTAATCATTTGGTTTGGTTTGGTTTGGTTTGACCTTAAATCATATGATCATAAGAATGTAGCATGAAATTTAGGATTTGAATCTGTTGGATGATATAAAAACTTAACCTGGTCACGCTATTCCTTTGAAATATGAGTTTCATCGTGCTCTTGTTCATGATGGGCCTGAATAACAGGATTAAGCGGTCTAATGCATTACAATGTCCATAAAACACGTGAAACACAACGGGTTCAAACGTATGAAAAGTTTCAGGATTCTATTGAAGATACTCTGTTTAACCTTTTACTTGTTTTAATTTCTTTCAAAGGTTTTTAATAAAATACGCTTTAAATCTATGGGTTGAGTTATTCTACAAAGACCAACAAAAAAAAGAAGTGTGAGAAACAATAATTAATTAACATGTGTCAAGTGGGGACCAAAGGGAAAAATGTATAAAAGTAATAGTTATATTTTTACTCTCTGCATGCAAGTCACATGTTAATTCCCCAATTATTTTAAAACGTCTATCTTTTTTAAATGATATATTTTTTTAAAAAAATCACCACAATAACAAGCGTTTTTTTATCTTTAATATGAGTATGACTTTGTTATATAAAAATTAACATAAAAATTACGTCATTGTGTCTTTGTGTTTGTCATTGTGTCTTTTTGTTTGTCATTATGTATTTTTTAGTCATTGTGTCTTTCAAAACATCATTGTGTTTATCATAATAATACGGTTGTGTAATAATAATACGTAAAATATAATGATAAGATAACAACAAATTATCTAATACATAAAACACAATGATGAATACATAGTACACAATTATCTGAAACATAAAACACAATGATGAATAAATATAACACAATGACTTGAAACGTAGAACACGATGGTAAATACATATAACACAATGACCTGAAACCTAAAACACAATAATCAGATAATTAAAATGTGTATAACTTTTTCATATTATGTTTTTTTTTAAAAAAAATCACCATAATAACAAATGTTTTTTTTATCTTTAATACGAGTATGACTTTGTTATATGAAAATTAAAACAAAAATTCGTCATCATGTCTTTCTGTCATTGTGTTTTTCGTCATTGTGTCTTTCAAATCATCATTGTGCTTTTAGTTTTTAAATGTTAATAACACCGTGGTGTAATAATATTATGCAAATATAATGATAAAATAACAACAAATTATCTAATACATAAAACACAATGATGAATACATATTACACAATAACCTGAAACGTAAAACATAATGATGAAACATATAACATAATGACCTGAAACGTAAAACACAATGGTGAATACATATAACACAATGATTTGAAACGTAAAACACAATGAAAACTACATATTAGACAATGACACGAACGCAATACGCAATGAACATAATACTTTTTTTCTCAAATTAAGTGAATGACACATGTCAATTCTGAACAAAAAACAATGAATATATTACATAATGAGTAAAACATAATGCTAAGTAGAAAGACAAGTGATGAGCATAAAGACACAATAACAAACAAAAAGATAAAATGACGTAATCTTTATTTTAATTTATATATTTAATATGAGTATCAATTGATATCACGATTACCAAAATCTATAACTGGTATAGAAAAACCCAATTAAAATCATAATGAACAACCAATAACACCATATAAAAAACCCATTATTTTTTTAATTTTTATATAACAATATAATACTCATATTAAAGATAAAAAAACGCTTGTTATTATGGTGAGGTTGTTTTTTTTTTTAAGAATGTTGCATGAAAAATTTATGGACGTTTTAAAATGATGGAGGAACTGACATGGCCTTGCATGTGGAAAAAAAAGTCAACAAAAATGGGTTATTACCTTTATGCCCTTCCCATCAATTTATTCTCTTAAATTAATCTCCACAATTCAAATATAAGATCAATAATTAGATTCCTTATCACAATTCTCATTTTTATTGTCATTTGTATTTTAACTTTACCCTTAAAGCTGTTATCTTTTATATTTATTTTGTATTTTTGCTATCTTTTACAACAACAACAACAATAATAATCTATTATTCTAATAATAGTAAATAATTGGATACACATGCCATTTGCATTATTCCTAGCCTAAAGTTCTTGCTCAAACTATTCTTCTATTTTAATGAAAATATATTTGTGTTAGTGTAATAAAAACATATCAATTCATTCTTTTATCGAATAACTAATTACCTAAATTATAGGTATTATAAATATGTGGGTATTTATGTCAATATAATCAAAATATTTATATTTTTAATAAAATCATATCTCCTACACTTTTGAGTGTAGGAGATGAATGTGATAAAACTCTATAAACAATATTTATATGTTTAAGATGATAAAGACACAAAATTATGAATGGATTACAATTTTATTCTCATATATTCATTCAACCTTCATAGGTCCATGGAATTTTCATCAATCTATTTCGAAACTATAATACAAAAACGTTTTTTATTCATGCTAATTTTATATATGATGTTCTTTTTTTATGTCATTTATAATGAAATACCTTATCATTTGTTATTAGAACTTGCTATTCCATTAAAAATGTAATTACAACTTATAAAACCACTAGGTGCATCTTTTTCATGATTATGAATAAATTGCGTGAGAATACACCACGTATTCGTATGAATATTCCATTAGAAAATATAATATAAACTTATAAAACCATTTAATTTGATAATTTATAGTTTAAAAAATAATCATGTAATTTATGTAGCTTAATTGTATTTCTTTTAAACATTTTTGTGTATCATACGGGTTCTAAAGTTACTATTAATAATAATAATTAGATGCAATGATAAACACCAGTACGACCCATTTTGAGAATTTTAAACAACATTTTTCTAAAATTTAAAACTTTGTTTAATTTATTTTCTTATTTTCAGAAGTAACATGAAATGTTTTTGTTTAACGCCATTTTGAGAATTTTATGATAATTTATTTATTTTATCCTTAACACATAAGTCTGAAAGTTTTTTGAGAGTATGCAATAACCAAGCTTGTCATGAAATGTCTTTCCATTTATATCTCAGTTAGAAAAAGGGAAGAAGGAAAAGTATGGCATAAGCGTTAACATCTTAAATTTTAGACTTTTTAGTTTATCTAGTAGTTGCAATAATTTGAACTCGTCGCCACATTTTCAGGGAGAAGCACCATACTGAAGAAGCGCTTTACATTCTATTAGAACTTTGATTATCATGTAAATGCTATATTTTCTAAAATCATAGCCTCGTGGACTGGGAGCCATGGACGATAAACATTCCCATATGTACTATGTATTACAAAGGAGAATGGGGCGAGTAGAGTGAGAGATTGGAACTAGTGTTCTTTGGGGTGAGATTATGGGTGTAAACGAGCCAAGCCAAGCCCGAGTTCGACTAGGCTCAAGCTCGGCTCATTTCGCCCTATATTTTCACAGCCCAGGTTTGGATCAAAGTCATTTTCCAAGCTCGAGCTTCTCTAGGCCCGACTCGTATATTATTTATCAGTTTAGTTATACACATTTTTTTTATTATTTTTATATATTTTTTAGTTATAATATTTATACATAACATAGTATATATTATTTAGTTATTTTTATAATAGATCAAATAAATATAATATATACACAGAACAAAAATAATATACACAATAAGCTAGTTTGGGCGCGTGAATAAGCTTGAGCTCAATAAGTAAAGCTCGAACTCTTTCTTTAAACAAGCTTATTTTAACAGCCCAATCTCGAGTGACTTACCATCCCATTTAGCTTGTTTACAACTCCTAGCACTAGGTGAAATGCAATCTATCTATTTTAATAAAGTAAAATAATTGGGAACACGTGTCATTTAGAGATTCATTCTTAGCCAAAATTTCTCGCTCGAACTATTTTCCTATTTTTAGTGAAAACTTATTTAATGCTAGTGTAATCAATACAAATCAATCCATCATTTGATCAAATAACTGATTACCTAAATTATAGAGATTAAAAATATGCGGGAATTTATGCCAGTATAATAAAAATATTTATATCTTTTATGAAATCACATCTACTTTTTTTTAATTAAATTTAGTATAGGAGATGAATGTGGTAAAAATTAATAAACGATATTAAATTATAGGTTTAAGAAGATAAACAAGAAGAAATTATGATTGAATATCAATTTTACTCTCACGTATTCATTCAAACTCCATTGATCAATGGAGTTCTCATCCGTCATTTTTAAATTTTGTAATACAAAAGCGTGTTTTAGTCATGCTAATTTTATATATGATGTTCTATTTTTATGTCATATATAGGGGATTGGATACGGTAGAAATAGAAATTATTGTGAGAATAGTAAGAACAAATCTTAGCCCTTCATCTTTTTTTCCTACGGATAAGATATTTTCAACTCATAACATCTAATTAACTAGTGTCTAAAACTAATGTAAAGGGTATGAAAGTAAATGTGTATTGTTTTTATACTGGAAACCCCTAAAATATCACAAACGATTTAATTCCTCTTCTATTTTACGAAACCATTTTTTAATTAATTTAAAAACTTAACCACCATCACTTCCATTATGTCAAATAATTACCAAGGTGTTGGTAATAATAACAATGATACACATAGACACACTAATAACAACACTCTAGTAAATAAAAATAATGTTGATTTCATAACAGCACATATGCCTTTCGATAACAACACGATTAGAAATCAAAAAAATTGCTAGTTTAGTGTTGTTATTAGTATGCATATCAATGCTTTTATTACCCACACTCATGTGTTGTTTAGCCTGCTTCATAACAACACTTATGCCTTATGATAACAAAATTAGAATTCCTAAGAATTGCTACTAAGTTAAAAAACAGCACGAGTGTTGGTAATAATAACATTGATATATACTAATAACAACACTACTAGTAAATAAAAGTAATCTTAGTTTCATGGCATCACAAACGTCTTATGATAACAACACTATTATAATTTAAAAAAAAGTGCTAATTTTGTTACTAAGTTACAACACATTTAAATAATGAAAAATAAATATATTTTTTTAAATAAATCCAAAGGATAAGTGAGTACGGAAAAAAGGTTATAAATAAACAAAGCACTTGTTCAAGATGGCAATCAATATAATTGGAAAAAAAATTGAAAACCAACAAAACAAATTTTTTTCCTGCTCACGAAGTTTGTTGGTAATATACTCACGAAAATAATCTAAAACCACAAATTAGTTAAAAATTTAAAAGTAAATTTCCTTGATTATAGCTATAGAGTATAAACTTCTTTGGATGCCAATTACTAAAACAACCTTCATTAAATTTTAAGGGTATGTTATGTGTCATCTTTTAATTGCCTTTTATTTTTCTCACATAAAACTATTTTGTATTTGATCCTTCCTCGTCATATATAATGAAACATCTTATCATCTTTTGTTAAAATTAGCTATTAACTACAACTTATAAAATCACTAGATGCATCTTTATTGTGATTATGAAATTGCATGAGAATGCACCGCGTATTCGTATGAATATTCCATTAGAAAATATAATTTGAACTTATTAAGCTATTTAATTCTATAAAATATAGGTTTTTTTAAGTTAATCATTTAATTTATATAACTTAATTGTATTTTTTTAGTTTCTCATACATTACACGGGTTATAAAACTAGTAATGTAATATTCAAGTTTTTAGATCCTCGAATTTTCAAATAAAGTTGGGCCTAATATCTATAGAAGTTGGGCCTTAAACATCGTTGTTCACGTATTAACTATGGGCCCCATTTTATGGTTTTATTGTTGTTTGTTGCTTAAACCTATTCGTTAGTAAAATCGATTTATCTAGTTTATTGGTTAAGCTTGGGTTGCTCTGAAAATTATATGAGTTGGTTTGGGTACAATATTTTAACTAAAATGGTCATAATGGGTCACTGCAAATCCACCTTCTTCTTTTCGTGTAAAAATGGATCGACAAATTTAAAGAAATGGGTCGATGTGGGTTAGTGCCCTAAGGAACTGTGGTAAGTTCGGGTTAGAACGGGTTTTGGAGTGGCACAGATTTCCACACGAGGTAGTTTCAACACAAAACGGGTTTTGGATGGAACGAGTGTTGTTTAGGTTTTGGCTCGAATCAGGTTTTTTGCACGTGACGGGTTCCGTTCGGTTTTTGTTTCGTTTTCTTCGATTTTTCGGTTTCAGTTCATTTCTCGGGTTTTTTAATTATTTTTTTAACGGGGAAAACAGTGGAAACATTTTCGGTTTTTATGTTCACAAGCACGTTTGTTTGTATGTTTATGATGTAATTATGCTAAGCTATAGTGAAGTCTTGACTGTTCGTGCTGCGTGCCTCCATTTTCCACGCTCAATCAACTACTGTGGCCCCCTTTCCGCTCACAACATGCCCCGAGTAGCTATATCTAACACTACATAGCGTGTTTGTATAATTATGGTCATGTGCAAACGGTTATATGTCTCGGCAAACTGTGTCGGCTCCGTTTGGGTTTGTCAAACCAATAGTACTATTCACAAGCCACCGGCTCGAAGTTAATCACTGTGTTTGTGGGGACTTTTGTGTGTTAGCACTTAGATAATTCCCATCATCAAACAGTTCAAAGTATAAATATGTATCAACATGTTTTTCACCCCAAAAGTTTGTAAAGGCAGTTTAAAAGCGGGGTCATGAAACTCACGGTTTAATCGGGATTCAGTACAGCGTCGGCTCGTTGTTCGTTTGACTCGTATCACTAAGCCCTATAATGAATATTGTAATAATATTAATATTTTAATATTATTATAATCATTATACTAGACTGGGCTGTATAGCTAATCTGGGTATAGTTGTTACACGCAGAAAGTGTCAGTAGCTTAGATTGTGATGTTGTTCAATGTCTAATACTTAAAACCGAACTTGGCTCAGTTTCCCCGTTTTCCAAGCTGGGCCAAGTTGTTCGTTTATGCATTCAAAAAACAGTTATGGGGGTGTAAGCTTGGGTAAGCGTGTTGGTCGATAAAATAATTATGTTATAAAGAAAGATCACACATTGAGGTTCTGGATTCGCTACGGGGCTCGTTCCGTTAAAAATGCGCACAATCTATCCAAATTATCCAGATTTCTCATAAAAAATTCGTTTTTACTTAACTAATCCAAAAATACAATTTCTGATCACTCTTGATATTCTGATATTCAAACGGGTTCGTTAATCACGAACTTGTCGGTTTTTATCAGAATTGAATTTGTTTAATCTTTAAATTAGCACAATTAATTATCCGTTAATCCTTAAATTATGAAAATTTAGCCACTTATCAATTAAAATATTTATATTTTAATAAAAATATTTCTGCAATTATTTACTGATTTATTAATTTATAAAAATTTATTTATATGCTATATTTAGCCCGAAAATTGTCTGTTTATACCAAACAATTTCTGAAAAATCCGCCAAAATTCCTGAGTGAACAAAATATTTCCCAAAATTACCTGTAAAAATTCCAGAAGCTAAAAATCTTGCCAAATACCTTTTTCGGCCCAAAAATGACTATGAAATCTTGAATAAACGTGAATCCACAAAGCATATTTAGGGTTTTCCAAATGATTCCAAATTTCATATTTGATCATATTATACCAAATATGAGTTCCCCACAAAATTTCATAATTTTTCAAGCATTTTAAGTATTTTTCCCAAATAAACGTCCCAATTCAGTAATAAATTCTTCAAATATTCTCGAATGATCAAAAAATTACCAAATTTGGACAGGGACTCAATGATATCGTCCCGGAGTTCCCTGAAACATTTCATGGCCTAAAACTATGCACTTAACAATCAAATCCTAAACAGCCCGTAATCGAGTGATTCGGTATTACCTTAGCGGTTTTGGTTCGTTTCGCCTTTCTAATCAAGTTTTCAGGTTCTTATGCTTCTATGAAAGGAAGGTACAGGTCCTATATCACAAACCAATCATGTTTCATCAATATGGAAGCCTTGAAACCTAGGGTTTCGGTTAGGGTATTAAACCGAACTTTTGAACCGTAAAAACGCCGTTTAAACCATTTAATCCTTGTCATGGCCAAAAAACTATCAACCTAGGTTCCTAACCATGTGTATGATCAAAATATGTTTTTGGACTATTTTTAGGAGTTGTACATGGTTAGGAATAATTTTTAGCAATTATACTATGTTGATATGGAATTACACTTGATTAAACATGTATCAAATTGATTAAAATGAATTTAATACCTTTGACTTTGAATGAAGATGTGAAAGATCAGCTGGTCTAGAAGTTATAAATCTGGAAACGAGATTTAAAATATCTCTACTTTACTTAGATTTGAAGATACCTTATAAATATATATATCTAGGGGCTGGCGGCCGTAATTGGTTTGGGCATCCTCTTGGGCCCATTTAGCCCATTTTTCTCAATTTAAGTTTCCGTACGTGAAATGTCGAATCCAAATTTATTTCGGGTTTTGTTTTTGACGCGAAAAATATACCGGGTATGACAAACAGTGCAAAAACAATCGTTTTTCGGCCATTTTATTATAAATTTATAAAAACATACTATTCGTTTGTAAAAATCGAAAATATTTTCACGGATTGCTTAAAACATTCACACTAAGTGTTTTGTAAATATTTTTTGGGTTAACGGATGATACAATGCTTGTTTCATAACTATCTTTCGCGTTTAAGTTCATAGCGGGTATATGTCTCTTTTTTGGTTAAACGAGCATGTTTTCGTTTAATTGGTTTGCTATCATACTAAGACCATAATACTAATATGTTGGCTTATATTCTATGTATATCTCTTATAGATGGCCCCCAGAGATATTTGGGTCATAACCAGACCCATTTGGTTATCCGTTCGTTCGTTACGCAATAAGCGGTTAAACGCTTATTTGATTTGTGAATACTGAGGTGTAACCGGTTTTGTCACGAATGTCACATTCTCCCCCCGTTAAGAAATTTCGTCCCCGAAATTTAATATGCCAATTATACGCTCCTTAGGGACAAACAGGAGTATATGTTTTCGTTTTCAAATATATTTGGTTTTCCGCTGTGTATTTTACTGAACTTTGATCAATGAAATTTTTGACGAGTCGTAACTGTTTGAACTTTGATCAATGAAAGTTTTCAAGTGGTATTTTCTCCACTTCATCAATAAGGCACTTGTTTGTTTCGGTACATCGGAAATTATTAGTATGTGACATTTGAGCCAAAACAAGGTACACCTCAGTACGTATTTACCGATTAAGCAAATAAACGCTTTTTGCGTAACAAACGAACGATTAACCGAACGGGTCGGGTTATGACCCAGATATCCTGGGGGGCCATCTATAAGCGGTATACGTTTAACGAACGATTAACCAGTGGTGTCTGTTACATTCCCGTTTTACGCTTCCGCATTGTGCTAGTCGGGGTGTGACAGAAGTTGGTATCAGAGCCATTGGTTATAAAGGATTAGGTTATCTCTTAGGGTACCTAAAATATAACTGTAGGCTCGATTAACTCCGGGAAAATAATTAAATAATAAATTAATATTATATACTGATGGATGCTGGGATGAACTTGTAGGGCAAGTGAGTTATTGTGGTCCGGAACATAATAACAGACTTGCTTGTACGAGGGGATTTGGGGAGAAGTCGTGGAACGTGTGGCTAGGTAAAAGTGGCAACATATGTGTATAAAAGGTAATGTGTAAGTATATATATATATATATATATATATATATATATATATATATATATATATATATAACACTCATAAATGTTTATCTGAATCAAGGTGTATAAATACGTATACGTACGATACTATTGATGATGGTAAATTTTATTATGAATATTATATTCATTTATATTCAGTATTAGTTCTAATAATAATTAAAATTAAAATTTTAATAAAACTAATATTATATTCTAATATAATTAATATTAAATTTGGCTTAATTAATTAATCTCCCCGACAATAGTTAGCGCTAGCATTAGATATTATTCTTATAACTAACTTTTGTGTAGAGTCATGTCAAGGAATAACGACTACGTACTGGAAGAAGAACCGGTAATCTCGGCTGAGGAGGAGGATCCAGAGGAGGAACCGGAGGAGCATCCAGAGGAGGAATCAGAGGAGGATCTAGAGGAGGAGGACCCAGAAGAGGAACCGGAGGAGGATGAGGAAGAGGTGGAAGAAGAAGTTATTTGTTGAGAGTTACCTAGAAATGTGCCTGATCTGTCCGGCTACAGATGTGATAGTTATCCACCCAGGTCACCACGCAGGGATCAAAACGAAGTTAACAGTCAGTACCATTCACCTGCTAGAGTAGCCAGATCACTCACTCCACCTATTCACCTGTCGCTGACGACTTCAGCTACTGTGCGAGTCCAACAGACTGCTCGTATTCAGGTAACCCCGATTGACCCTACCTCGATTCCATTCAGATCTACCCACTACCGGGGATGACCTTCACGTACTAGGGCGGATACTTCATCTTTCCGTTCGTTGAGTATACCTACTCCTCGCCCTGACCTCCCAAACGCAGGAAACAACTCTTGGATGGCTGCCCTGACTGACCTTGTGATAGACCACTCGATAGCCATAGCTAACATTAACCAGGAAAGGAGGGACGTGACCTAGTGCTTATCGACGTTACAGCAGATAGTACTGAACTTGCAGCAGTTAGATGCCTACCACCGTTGGTGTTTGGATAGGGTGACAGTTCAACTGTGGAACTGTTACTGGATGATTACGGTGTTGTTGTTTTTATGTTTGTGGTTAGTCTATCGTTTGTACGGATAGATGCAGGATGTTACAGATATGTGTACGTGATCTTTTGATACTCCATATATGTATATAGTACTATGTTATGTTAACATGGGGCACAATTTTGTACATTATTACAAGCACTGACCCTTACAGGGTTAAGTCTAACAGTCACTTAGTGAAAGGTTTTGATATATACATGCAAGCACTGGCCTTTATCAGGCTAAGTCTATGTATCTTTTATTATCAATGTACAGAACTATTTGTGAAATGTCAGTATGTTATCTGGTTTACCTGTACAACATTTATTGTGATTATTATTACACAGTGCTGTAGACTGGAATTAGTATTAATTGGCTTATACTTGTTTATCATTATAGAATGGCCCCAAAGAAAGCAACCTCCAGACTGAAGCAGAAATAGCCGAGATGATTGCTCGGCAAATGCAGGCAGCAATACCACTTATTGTAACACAAGTAACTGCTGGTATTAATGCCAATATACGAACAAACCAGCAACAAATCAATAATGCTCCCCCAACCAACAATGAAACAGTCACAAATAACATTCCCCCACCTAATACAAACGCCCCTCCCAATGCAAATAATCCCCCACCTAATACAAATAACGTCAACAACAATAATCCTCCACCGAACCCAAACAATAACAATAACAACCCTAATCCCCCTTGAAGAGAATATTCGAATAAAAACTTTATGGCCTGTAAACCGATTGATTTCAAGGGCATTGAGGGGCCAAATGGGTTAATCAAATGGATCGAAAAGACTGAATCGGTCCTCAATATCAGCAATTGTCCACCCGAAAACATCGTCAAGTATGTTGCCTCTACATTTACTGACCACGCATTAATGTGGTGGAATACTACACTTCAGATAAAAGGGCAAGATACGGTTAACCGCATGACATGGGCGGAACTCAAAACATTAATGCTAGATCATTTATGTCTAAAGAACGAAATACAAAGGTTTGAACACGAACTCTGGAGTTTAGAAATGAAAGGAGCGAATCATCTGGGGTATACCAACGCTTCAATGAACTGGCTCGCCTAGTACCCTGGTTAGTAACTCCCGAAGACAAACGAGTTGAACGTTATATTTGGGGTTTAGCCCCGGAAGTGAGGAGTTTGGTAAACTCCGTGGGTCACACATCATTTGAAAATGCTGTGACTCAAGCCGGAATTGTGACTTTTGACTTGGTAAGAAGTGGAGTGTTAAGAATGGCCGGGGAATCATCGGGTATGAAGCGAACCAATTATGGATCAGGATCACAAGGAAGGCCAGCAAATAAACGTGCACGCCCGACAATACCAAATTAGGTCATGAGCAACTCTGAGGTGAAACGAGACAGGTACAAGGGTCCATGGCCAAAATGTGATAAATGTAGTTTTCATCACGTGGGTGAGTGCAGACCGTTAATTTGTCAGAAGTGTGGGAGAACGGGGCATAATGGCCCTAGTTGTAGAGTCAGTATGGGAATTGTCAACCGACCAAACCAAGCAACTCAAACTCGCTGTCCGCAACCACCTAGACCGCAACCGATTTGTCAACAACCTATCCAACAAATCGCAGCACCAGTAACCCGCCGTGCTTGCTATGAATGTGGTAGCACGAAGCATTTTATAAAGGACTGCCCCAAGCTGAATCAAGGAGCAGTCACCGGTCGGAACCAAGCATCGACTTCTAGGGCACCTAGGGGACGCGCGTTCGTTATCGAGTCTGGAGAAGCACGACAAGACCCGAACGTAGTAATAGGTACATTTGTTGTTTCTGATCAATATGCTTCTGTATTATTTGACACGGGTGCCGATAGAAGCTTTGTTTCCACTAGTTTTGTATCCCTGGGTAATATGCCAGTTAGTGAACTAACAAATCCCTATACTATAGAACTCGCTAACGATAACTCTATAACTGTTAACCAAATAGTCCAAAACTGTTCCATTATTCTTAATGACCACCCATTCCTTATTGACCTACTCCCGGTAGAGTTAGGAAGTTTTGATGTTATTGTCGGCATGGACTGGTTAACCAAGTATAAGGCAGAGATTGTGTGTAACGACAAGACAGTTAAAATTCCCTTTTCGAATGGTGAGATGATTGTGGTACAAGGAGAGAAGTTCGGTTCGATATTACCTCTCGTGTCTCATCTCAAAGTGTTGAAATGTTTATGCCAAGGTTGTATGGCATTTTTGGCAAACGTGACTATAAAGAACCCTAATGAGAAACGCATAGAAGAGATTTCCATTGTACGTGAATACCCCGATGTCTTTCCCGATGATCTACCTGGATTACCACCGAACCGACAGGTTGAATTCCGTATTTACATAATCCCAGGATCAGCCCCTATTGCTAAGGCACCTTATCGACTGGCACCCTCTGAAATGCAAGAATTATCCAACCAGTTGCAGGAATTGTTAGATAAGGGTTTTATACGTCTCAGTTATTCTCCTTGGGGAGCACCGGTATTGTTTGTAAAGAAGAAAGATGGAAGTTTTAGAATGTGCATTGATTACGGGGAATTAAACAAAGTTACCATAAAAAACCGATACCCTCTTCCACGAATAGACGATTTATTTGATCAACTTCAAGGGGCAAACTATTTCTCGAAAATCGACCTCCGATCCGGGTACCATCAAGTTAAAGTCCAAGAGGAAGATGTGTCTAAAACGACATTCCGAACTCGTTATGGCCACTACGAATTCTTAGTTATGCCATTCGGACTGACTAATTCTCTTGCAGTTTTCATGGATCTTATGAATCGTGTTTGCAAACCGTACCTCGACAAATTCGTTATCGTGTTTATTGATGACATTTTGATATATTCGAAAACCAAAGAGGACCATGATCAGCACTTACGAACCATTTTGGAGTTGCTGAGGCAGGAAAAGTTGTATGCCAAACTATCAAAGTGTGAATTTTGGCTACAAGAGGTACAATTTCTAGGGCACGTTGTTAACCAACATGGTATTCATGTAGGCCCGAGCAAAATTGAAGCCATTAAAAATTGGCAAACCCCAAAGTCACCGAAAGAGGTCCGCCAATTTTTGGGATTAGCTGGGTATTACCGGCGCTTTATTGCTAATTTTTCCAGCATAGACCAACCTTTAACTCTTTTGACTCAAAAAGATCGTGCTTATGTTTGGGGAGAGGAACAAGAAGCAGCTTTTCAATTGCTGAAACAGAAACTATGTCAAGCCCCGATATAGAGTCTTCCAAAGGGAACTGATGATCTGGTAGTTTATTGTGACGCGTCCTGGAAAGGTCTAGGGTGCATACTTATGCAAAGAAACAAAGTCATAGCATATGCTTCTCGACAATTAAAGGTGCACGAGAAGAATTATACTACCCATGATTTGGAACTGGGCGCGGTTATTTTCGCACTTAAGATCTGGAGGCACTACTTATATGGCACCAAATGTACAGTATACACCGACCACAAGAGCCTACAACACATTTTCGACCAGAAAGAACTAAACATGAGGCAGAGGAGATGGGTAGAGCTGTTGAACGATTATGACTATGAGATTCGGTACCATCCGGGCAAGGCTAATATAGTAGCAGATGCTTTGAGCAGAAAAGATAGGATCAAACCACTACGGGTTTGAGCACTTGGAATGATTGTCCAAACCAGTCTCACCGAACAAATTCGTATTGCTCAAAATGAAGCTCTAAAAGGAGATCACTTGGAAGATGAAAACTTACATGGGACCAAACAAAATTTTGAAGAAAGAACCGACATAATTTTATATTACAAAAACCGAGTTTGGATTCCCACCTTCAGCAATCTGCATGACTTGATCATGGACGAAGCCCATAAGTCCAAATACTCTATTCACCCGGAACAGATAAGATGTATAAGGACTTGGTGGCCCGGTATGAAGAAGGATATAGCCACGTATGTCGGTAAATGTTTAACTTGTGCGAGGGTTAAGGCCGAATATCAGAAACCTTCGGGAATGTTTCACCAACCGGAAATACCACAATGGAAATGGGAACAAATTGCCATGGATTTTGTAACACACCTCCTTAAACTTCCCGAGGAAACGATGCAATATGGGTAATAGTTGACCGACTAACTAAATCCGCACACTTCCTTCCAATTCGTACAACCTACACAACCGAAAAACTTGCTCACATTTACATAAATGAAATCGTATCCCGACACGACGTACCTGTTTCAATCATCTCTGATCATGATATCCATTTAACCTCTTGTTTCTAGCAAGCCGTACAAGAAGCATTGGGAACCCGAATTGACCTAAGCACCGCCTACCATCCTCAAACCGACGGTCAATCTGGGCGAACCATTCAAACCTTAGAAGATTTGCTTCGCGCTTGTGTACTAGACTTTGGTGGGAACTGGGATCAACATCTTCCACTGGTTGAATTTTTGTACAACAATAGCTATCACAGTAGCATTCAAGCGGCACCATATGAAGCACTGTACGGGTGGAAATGTAGATCACCCTTGTGCTGGACTGAGGTTGGAGATACCCAAATTACACGATCTGACCTGATTCAAGAAACCACTGACAAAATCCGTAAAAACACATGCAAATTAAAAATCGCCCGAGATCGACAGAAAAGTTACGCTGATGTTCGTAGAAAGCCGTTATCCTTTGAAATAGGCGATAAAGTTTTTCTAAAAGTATCCCCGTTGGAAAGGCGTCATTCGATTCGGTAAAACCGGTAAACTAGCTTCGCGGTACATTGGGCCGTATAAGATTGGTCCTGTAGCCTACCGACTGAAGTTACCTTTGGAGTTGAGTTCTATTCACTATATCTTTCACGTATCAAACCTGAAAAAGTGCCTTACTGGCGAAACCGAAACCGTGCCATTAAAAGACTTAAACATAAACGAAAAACTGAATTTCGTTGAAGAACCGGGGGAAATATTAGAGGGAAAAATAAAACAATTAAGACACAACAAAATCTCTCTGGTCAAAGTTCGATGGAATTCAGAATGGGGACCCGAGTTCACGAGGGAACGAAAGTCCGAATTTAAAAAGAAATACCCGCACCTGTTTCCAAATAAAGACAAAGTTGAATAATCAAATTTCGAGGACGAAATTTTCTAACGGGGGGAGAATGTGACATTTGAGCCAAAACAAGGTACACCTCAGTACGTAATTACCGATTAAGAAAATAAACGCTTTTTGTGTAACAAACGTACGATTAACCGAACGGGTCGGGTTATGACCCATATATCCCGGGGGGGGGGGGCATCTATAAGCGGTATACGTTTAACATAAGCTAAAATATTGGTAATATGGCCTTAGTTTGATAGCAAACAAGTTAAACGAAAACATGCTCATTTAACTACCCGCTATAGATTTAAATGCGAATGATAGTTACAAACCAAGCATTGTATCATCCGTTAAGCCGAAAAAGACTTACCAAACACTTAATTGAAATGTTTTAAGCGATCCGTGAAATTATTTTTGATTTTTACAAACATATAGTATGCTTTTATAATTTTACACAAAACTAGCCGAAAAACACTTGTTTTCGCACTATTTAACGCACCCGATTAGTTTTTTCGCGCCAAAAACTGAACCCAAAATAAATTTGAGGTCGGGATTTCACGTAAGGGCATGAGAAACGAGACAAATGAACAAGAGGGGGGGGCCCATGGACCCCACCTTTTGGGGCGGCCGTAATAGGGGAACCCCCCCTCCCTAAGTTTTCCTATTAATATATACTAAGTATAAGATATTTTCTAACATCATTTTCATGAATAATCTGGACACAACCTTCTCTCCATAAAAAACCAGCAAGAAACTAGGTAAAAATGTCATAAATAATCGATTTTCGGTGATTAATACCATATAAACATAATTTAATTGCTAAAAACCATTCCTAACCATGTAAAAGTCCTAAAAATGGTCCATAAACATGTTTTGATCATACACATGGTAAGGAACCTGTTTTGATAATTCTTTTGGCCATAAACATGGATTAAAGGGTTGAAACGGCATTTTTACGGTTCAAAAGTTCGTGTTTGTGCAATAGCCGAAACCCTAAGTTAAGGGCTGTTATGTTGATGAAAAATCGCTTGGTTTGTGATATAGGACTTGTATCTAGCCTACATAGGAGCACAGGAACTTGAAAAGTTGATTAGAAAGGCAGAAACGAACCAAAATCGCTAAGGTAATGCCGAAACACTCGCTTACGGGCTGCTTAGGTTAAGTTTGTGATTTGCATATTATCAGGCCTTGAGATTTTTCAGGGACATCAGGGACCATGTCATTGAGTCCCTGTTCAAATTTGGTAAATTTTCGACCATCCGAGAATATTTGGCGAATTTATTACCGAATAGGGACGTTTAATGGGGAAAAATAGTTAAAATGCTTAAAAAATTATGAAATTTTTCTGGAAACTCATATTTAATGTATTTTGATGACATATGAATTTTGGGATCATTTGGAGAAGTCTAAGGGTGTTTTGTGCATATGCGTTCGTGTGAATTTTTATAGCCAAATTTGGGCTGAAAAGAATATTGCACTAGCTTTTTATATTCTAAAATCGATACAGGCTATTTTAGGACATAATTTGAGTATTAAAGAAATTTTGTGGAATTTTTGGAAATTTTTTGGGATAAACGTACGATTTTTAGGCGAAATATAGCCGATAAAATGAATTTTTATAAATTAATAAATCAGTAAATAATTCCAGAAATATTTTTATAAAACTCTACATATTTTAATTGATAAGTGGCTAAAGTTTCATAATTTAATGATTAACGGTTAATTAATTATGCTATTCTGAAGATTAAACAAACTCAGTTTTTATAAAAACCGGTAAGTTCGCGACTAACGAATCTGCGGGAATATCAAAACACCAAGAGTGATCAAAACTTATAGTTTTGGATTAATTAAGTAAAAATGAACTTTTCTATGAGAAACCTGGACAATCCGGATAGATCCTTCTTTATAACTTAATCATTTTATTAACCAATACATTTACCCAAGCTTATTTGCCCATAACTGTTTTCTGAACGTGTAAACGAACAACTTGGCCCAGCTGGGAAAACGGGAATCTGAGCCAAGTTCGGTTTTAAGTATTAGACATTGAACAACATCACAACCTAAGCCTATTGCCACTTTCTGGGCGTTCCAACTATACCCAGATTAGTTATACAGCCCAGTTTAGTATTGAGATTATAATAATATTAAAATATTAATATTATTATAATATTGATTATAGGAAACCGTGATTACAAGTTACACAAACCTCAAACCGACGTGCTACTGATTATCTACTAACCAGTGAGTTTCATGACCCCACTTCTAAACTGTTTTACGAACTTTTGGGGTGAAAAGCATGTTTGATTACATATACATACCTGAAACATGTATTGATGTGAATTATCTAAGTGCTAACACATGAAAGTCCCCACTAACACAGTGATTAACTTCGAGCCAGTGGCTTGTGAATAGTACTATTGGTTTGACAAACCCAAACGGAGCCAGCATGTGTTTCTGAGACTTTACCCAGTTTGCACATGACCATTAATATACAAACACGCTATGTAGTGTTAGATATAGCTACTTGGGGCTTGTTGTGGGCGGAAAGGGGGCCATAGTGGTTGATTGGGCGTGGGAAATGGATGCACGCAGCACAAACAGCCAAGGCTTCACTGTAGCTTAGCATAATTACATCATTTACATACATACATACTTATATCATGATTACAAGTGTTAACTTGTAAATATTCATAACTGTTTTGTTGAAACTCGTGAAACTCACCAACTCTAGTAGTTGACCCGTTTTAAGCTGCTTTTCAGGTGTACCTAAATCGGAATGATTTGGTGATCTGTTACTTGCCCAAGGTGTGTGGTTGATGCTATGTGAATAGACGCAAGGGTGTTCGTAATAAGATCGTATAGTTAACAAACTAGTTTTGTTGTATCACATAGACTGTAAAACAATGATAGAACGATGAAATGTACTATATTGTAAATTAGTTTGTGATGTTTCTTTATAAACAATGTGTTGATACCAGAGGTGTCTGTTACATTCCCGTTTTACGCTTCCGCATTGTGATAGTCGGGGTGTGACATAGTAGGATTAAAACTCGATACTAAATATGGTTTTAATCGGTATGCTACAGGATTATATTTCAAGATAACTTCGTACGGTTCTGTATATGGTGATGTTAACTTATCAGTTTCCTTAACTCAAATAACACCTTTTAAAGGTTAATAAGTTACTACGTACCTCAGTATCTTTTTTTTCAGTCTCAGACGGCTTTCAGTTTGTTTTTGAATCATATGAGCTTAATCGATGGTTTCTGGAATCAAATTAGATTTTGCATTTTGAGTGTTGCCAACTTTTAGTCTATTAAGGTAATGATTTATATTCTTGCTCGTATCGTACTAGTTATAGTGTCGCTCGTTTAATATTATGGCAACTATTAGTATACGAGGATTAGACCAGTGGAAAATGCTGGCCTTAATTTCCTTTAAGATTTAATATACAGTTGCAATGTAATTATCCCAATATTTGTGTAGTTCGCCCAGGTCGATCTTTTATTTGGGAATGACAGGTCGTGCTTTGTCCGATTCGGTTTCCTAAGTTTTGCCCAAAAATAAGAGGCCTGATGTCTATCTCGATCTGAAATAAATGGGATAGACGCGCCATTCTGATTTCCAGTTGCATAGTTGTTATAGGTCGAGAGAAAGTATGCAATTTAAGTTAGCCGGCCAATTAGTACTCGGACCATACTATGGCCTTGTGATGGATTATGAAAGGGTGTTACAAGGCTCATAATAATCTGTTCCCACTTCCATTGGGTGTTTCTGGTTGTTGTAACATTACCGAGGGCTTTTGAAATTTTGCCTTAATTCTAGCACGAGTCAGACATTCAGACCACCAATAATATTCCTTTAAATATTTGTACATTTTATCGGAATCTGGATGAATAGAATCTTTGGACTTATGCATTTCGTCCAGGATAAAGTCACATAGTTTACCAAAAGTTGGAATCCAGACTCGATTTGTCTGAGGTATAAAATTTCATCGGTTTTGTTTCCAAAGTTCTGCTCGTCCCCGTGCAATATTTTGTTTTCTAAATGTTATGCTCTTAGGGCTTTCTTTTGGGTGACATGAATTTGCACGATAAGGTTTATTTAAACAATCGTTTCAAATGCCCGTACTTTCCAGTGTTTAACTTTATCCCTTCATCTTAAGGCATTGGTTTAACAATTACAATTGTTCCACAACTCTATTCGTCTTCCTTACCCCAGATTTAGTTTTGTCAGATCAATTGCAGATCATAGGCTTTTGTGATTCATGTGATTTTTGCATTTGATAGCATATAATTAGTATTCCCATGCCTTAGGTGCAAAAGTAATTGTCCCATACTCTGGGTCAAGGATAGTATAACTTTTCTCGTTCGCCTTTGATCGTCGGGAAGTGAATGCTATAACCTTGTTTTTCTGCATTAATACGCATCCTACATCTTTTCGGGATGTATCACAATAAATTATAAGATCATTGGGAGACTTAGCATAGGATTTGACAAAGCTTTTTTCTCAGCAATTGAAAAGCTATTCCTTGTTCTTCTTTCCAATCATAAACTCGGTTCTTTTTGGGTTAAGAGGGTTAATGGTTGGGCTAAACTGGAAAATTTTCAATAAGGTGCCGGTAATTCCCAGCTAATCCCAAAATTTGGAGAATTTCTCTTAGTGACTCTGGCATTTACCAGGTTTGCTCGGGTATATGTGACTTCCGTGTCAAACGTGTCCTACAAACCGTACTCCTTGTAGCCAAATTCGTTCTTGAACAACTTGGTATATAATTTCTCTTGCCTTAACAACTCCAAGATTATTCGTAAATGATGCTCATGTTCCTCCTTAGTTTTCGAATATAAGAATAGCATCGATAAATACTATAACGAATTTGTCGAGGTACAACTTGCAAACTTAGTTCAAGAGGTCCATGAAAACTGCGGGTGCGTTAGTTGGCCCGAAAGGCATAACTAGGAATTCATAGTGACCATAACGAGTTCGAAATACCGTTTTAGACAAATCTTCCTCTTGGATTTTTTATTTTTTATTTTATTTATTTATTTTTTTTTTGGGGGGGGGGGGGGTTAATTTTGTTTAGTTCCTGGTAATTGTTGCACCACCTAAAGTTTCCATTCTTCTTCTCTACAAACAACACCGATGTTTCCCCAATGATGATAGCTAGGTCCCATAAAGCCCTTATCTAACAATTTTTGTAGCTGTGTAATTAGTTTTTACATTTTGGAGAATGCCTAACGATAAAGTGCCTTGGCTATGGGTAAGTTCGGAATTTAACTCGTCGGATTAATGGTATTCCATGTAGTTCATCAGGAAGGACATTGGAGTATTCGAGTACTACGGGGATATTTCCTATATGTTTCATTGGGGTATTTATGGTTACGTTTTCAAGGAATGCCATACACCCTTAGCGTAAGCACTTTAATTATTTAGGATGAGACAATAGAGGTGATATTGCACAAAACTTCTCTCCTTGTACCATAATCGCTTCATCATCCAAGAGGAATTTTAACTATTTATTTATCACACACAATTTCTGCCTTGTATTTTACTAACCAGTCCATACTGACAATTACATCGATGTTTCCCAACTATACCGGGAATAGGTCGATAAAAATATATAGATTTGTGGTTGGTTGTTTAGGATAATAGGACAGCTTTGGAGTATTTGGTTAATAGTTATGGGTTTTCTATTAGCGAATTCTTTAGCATAGGGATTTACTAGTTCACTAACCGATATGTTTTCCAGGGATAAGAATATAGTGAGGATAAGACTTCTATCGGTACATATATCAAGTGAATTCGAAGCATATTAATCAGGAATTACAGATGTACCCTTCACCACATCTAAGTCTTGTTGTGTTTTATCGGGTCCGATCACTAATCGCGGCCTCTCACTGAGTTAGATGTCGATGTTCGTTCTTGGTTTAACTTGGGACCGTTGCTTTTGAAGTGTTTCGTACTTCCACACTCAAAGCGAGCATGATAGTTTGTCATAGGTTGTGCACGAATTGATTGCGATTGGGTTAACTGGGAAGGGTTAGGTTAGAACAATCTGTTCATAGCACTCACAATGGTTCCACAGCTACAGGTATAGTATCCAATTTTATAGTTTTTGTAACGTATCTTTATTCAACATTCCTTTTGCTAACCCATTTACTCTTCTAGTACCATTAGAATTTATAGGCTTGCACAACTTAATTTGTTCAAACGAGTATTCCCGTTGTGAAGGATCACTGTTGTTACAACTAGTATTCATGTTTGGTAAAAGATTTTTGTTGCCAATGGCATCTAATGGGGAAAACTATTGTTATTGGTAGTATCACCAGTGTTCAGTGGGAGAGTATCATTCGTGATAATGTTCGTATTTATCGAGAAAATAACATTTGTAGATGTATTAGTATTGGTTGGCGAAATAATATTAGCGGCCGCATTAGTGTTTGGCCTTTGATTTGTATTCATTGTTGTATTAATGCTGACAGCGGATCGCTCTACGATTGTCAGAGTTATCCACAGTTGCCGAACAATCATTTCTGCCACAACTGCCTCAATTCACATGTTTGTTTTCTTCGGGGCCATTTTATAATGATAAACAACTAAACTTCACATAATAGTAATCTTCCCTATAACTCATTGCGCAGGGAATTACATTAGCTAACAGTTAGGTAATTCAAATAGCAGATACATACTACACATATCAAATCATGTATCCATATACTCAGGATAGTACACATATTTAGCCTAACAAGGCCATTGTTTGCATATATACATCAAAAATTGTCATCCCGTGACTAGTAATTTTAACCCGGTAAAGGTCTATGTTTGTACTATTAGATCCAAATCGTTTCCCATATAAGCATAGCACACTACCAAATGCTTGCATGGATTATCGAAACTATACACAACATTGTCATACTATCCTTATCTATCCGGGCACATAGTATAATAATCATGAATAGTTCACAACTTGTACCACAATTATTCCTATATAATCCCACCATTGGGTAACAGTTTTATCCTGCCTCTCCTGTGAATTGACATTTTTCCATTATGAGTTTACACAGTATGTTATAATTGGGAGGCATTTGTATACTCCCATTGACCTTTATATGCTATTAAATATAACTATAGAATATTTTTTCATTAGGTCATTCGGTACCCGCAAGCATGCTGAGTCTACCAAAAGTGGTGATTTAATAGTTGGGAGTAAGTACGTTCTACATAAGCCAAGACACGTCATTGGTCCGTGGTGTGAGGATTCCCTTCTATGATAAATCGATCAGAATAGCAACAATATGGGAGGGGTTGAAGATACTCTTATACATATGATTTGATGAGTTTTTTTATTAGGTGGATTTGGCAGGGATGGTTGTATTGATGATATGGAAAAACTTTTGAACTACAGCTGATAAGTAGTATATACCGGTGATTACGGTCTATTATATATCGAGGATTTCATAAAGTGCTTATTATATTTTTCTAATTTCATAAATAAAACTCTTCAATAGGTATTTTCCTAGGAATAGTGTTTATACTTGAATGAGGGAAATGGAAAGATAACTAGAATACAGCTCAATTTAGTGTTAGAAACTGGTATGCGAGATAAAGATTAGGCTCAAATCGAAAAGTGTCGTGTTCCCTTGAGATGGACGTACGTATATCATACCTTCCACAGTTCCTTTCTGGGCCTTAAATTTACGCTCAATCTGTGATTCAATCGTACAACAAGGTTTAGTTTGAACTCGCTAGAACGTCCTTGCATTGCCGTTTACAGGCAACATCAGTTCTTCATCCGATTTGAGACTACCGATTTTAACATCTTTCGTTTTCACAATTTGTCATAAAAATAATATTTTTCAATTGTAGGAATCAGAGTAGAGAATATTATTACTTAAGGCCAAATAAAATATTTATTTGTTATGGTCAGGTACAATATTAATTATGATAAAATATAATATTATTTTTAATAAAATACAATTTTAAATTAATATTGATTATAATCGAATATAATATTTGTTACACGGAGATTTAGTATTATCGACAGTATATTACGTACACGTATTTCTCACATCAGATTTTCCAAGGATCTGCCGGTGAGAAATATAGAAGGTGACTGTAAGTCTTGTTAGGAGTCGGGATACAGACTGTAAGTCTCTAGTTGGTACGAATTGGGAAAACCCAGAAGGTATTAGATCACGTTAAAACTCAGATATGAACCACGAGTCTAGTCCGTCCCGTTCCATGTCTAGTCTGTACGTACACTCCTTTAAAAGAATAATTAGTCCAAATCCCAACCCAGGTGTCAAGGAGTATGTTCAAACTTCCAAGTTTGATTCACACCAGCTTCCAGCCACAACCTCCGAACACCTAGTCACCTTATCCCTCCCCTCAGATCTTCCAAGGATCTGCCAAGCACAAGGCTTTACCCACATCCGCTTCGGTGCGATCAGGTTGGCCCTGACCTTACCACGGTAGAAAAATTCTACCAGTGTTCTCTCAGATCGCCTTGGTCGATTCCAGGTTTGTAGAATACCAACACGCCAGTATTAGTACCATTCAGACCACGTTAAACGCCGACACTTTGTTTGTCACCTTCTACCCAAACTTCAACATGCCTCTCAATGATCCATCACTGTTAACAGCCTTAAAGGCTCAGATCCATATTGGAGGTGCCCAATAGGTTAACACCTTTCAAGCAACCTTCCATTACTAGATGGCGTACAGGGTCCAAAATCATTCTTTGGACATCATGGTTCCCGGTCATGATAATTCTGGTGACGAGTTGTTCATCGACATCGATTCTAACGCCGTCCCAACCTGCACCTATGTTCCTAAGCAGCTATCCAGAGAAGAGCTTCTCAAGCTTCTTCCAAAAAAATGGATAACTAATTATGAACAGATCCATCAGGCTCCTGTTTAGACAACGACAGCTCCAGATTTCACCCGACATCAGGATGGTCTGGTTGAAGTCAAGTTCAAGAAAGAAGACAAACGAAATGTCTTCTCAGCCATGTATATGATGCAGCCTGTTAGAAAAGAACATTTCCCATATGACGTATGCAACTGTCAATCATGCTTAGATGAAGCAGACAAGGTTCAATATGATAAAAACGTTCCTAGAAGGAAGAAAGGATCCCAAAGGTCTCTGCAGAAGAGATACGAAGCCGTAAGCCTTCTTGGTGAACCATCGGGCAAGTTTGATTACTATGTCCTTTATAGTGACTCACCGTCACAGTCACGGCCCGTACCGGCTAAATCTTCATCACCCAAAACATCCTCTAAGCCTAAAGGAATGTTTGTCATCACACCCATTGCATCCACCTCGTCCCCAGACCACCAGACTGAGTTCCTAGCTCTGACTTCGTTTGAAGATCCTGTCCAAAAAACCAAACATAACTGGAAAGTACAGCCTTCCAGCACTATGAACCCCATATGCTCCTCAAGTCAGATTACTACTGCTGAAGCCACACTCAACTGGCAAAGCGAGAATGCTGTTGCCCAAAACAATATTCTCAAAACAATCCTAGCTCAGCAGAACAGGTTCAGTCAAACACAAGAAGGCTTGGTAAGCAGATTACAAAGCCTTGAGAGTATCATCTATGAAGTCCGTACAAAGATACTTGGACTCCATAACGAGTTACTCCAGCTAGTCCATGCAAGACCTGGCCCACAGTCGCCAAGCAGCCTAGTTCAAAAGGAGGCTGAAATGAAGTTCCTTAAAGCACAGCTTGTGGATCTTGAAAGACAACACAAGCAGCAGAGAACTTCTACCATGGTTGATGATCCATGGAGGCTACCGAGTGCCCCGTTTGTCAGAACAGCTTTTGAACCACAACCTTTACCGGTTCACTCGTTCTCACAAATATCACCATCAATGAATCTCTGGTCAAATGAGCAAGCCCAGATCAGAGCAACAGTAAGAAAATCGTCCTCAAACCGCAGTGCTTCATCAAGCAGCACAGAACAAAAGACGTCCACAAGTGGTCCTAAGAAAGATAAGCAGGTAAGAGATGATAACATGATGATGACATATCCTGAAGCACCACCGTCCAGGAATGAGAATTCCCGGGTTATAATCCCAAATAACCAACAAACATTTCCGGTTGATGCTCCAAGTATCAACTATTCTGATGAAGAATCACGAGTTAGTTATGAAGAAAGATCAGAATTCTCCGGAGACATAACTCCAAACTATGAGTTCGAACACTTATTCTTGACACAACCAGAACCAATGGAGAGAAACAACTTTGATTCTGATATCGAAGACGCAGCCTCTCAGACGGAACCACAAACCAACAGAAGTGTGTATCCTAACACAGACTCCAAGCAATAGTTCACCTTCGATGACATCCCGCCATCACAGTGGCGAGAAAGATACGTAGATATGCTGACGTGGTGCTCTGCTGAACTACAATACTACAACATTGATATGGTTATCAAACGTTTCCTGACACGATGTCAAGGAAGACTTCGGGACTGGTTCCTAAGCCTTGGAGAATATCGACAAATTCAAATTCAACAATGCCAAACACCTGAAGACTTTATGCACATAATTCATATTGAGTTTCTAGGTAATCTAGTGGAATTTACAGTTAAAACACGAGAAGAATTCCTGAAGATGAAGTGTTGTTCATTCCAACCAAAAGACCAAGAGAAACATTACAATAGAATGTCTGAACTTTTCTACGGCCTACATGGAGTAGATGACGTAAATCTCAAAACAAGTCTTCCTAAACTCATTCCCAGAAACCTTATCAAATGAAGCAGACAAAGCCCTGGAAAACAAAAATACCACAGTTGCTCAAGCATCGCTCGGAGAACTGTATAAGCTAATCTTAAATGCTCTTTCAAAACTTTGTAACCAAAAACGGTTCCTAGTAGAATTTGAAAGAACCGGAAGACGGCTTGGCTCAGCTTGTGATGATTAGCATCTCAGAATAAAATGTAAAGATATCACATGCAAAGCAAAAGAAGGTTGTCAGGATATCACATGCAAAGATATCTTGAAAAGAAAAAGAAGGATCAAGAAGAGGTATATCAACCACAACTTTAATAGAAAACAATCAAAAGAAAATATTCGTAGGTCACCTCAAAGATCACGACAATTGCAAAAGGCTCCACCAAAGAGAATATCTACTGTTTCTCACAGGACAGAAAGAGCTCCACCAAAGGGAATATCTACTGTTCCTCACAGGACAGAAAGAGGTCCACCAAAGGAAATATCTACTGTTCCTTACAGGACTGAAAGAGGCCAGCTGGCCTATAAAGGCAAGGTATCCCCAGGGTTAAATACCAACCTACTCGGAGTTATCATACTTTAAGATCCATACCAAAAATGGATAATACTGTTGACCTTGATATCAAAGAACTGATTGCCGACCTCAAGCTGCCAAATTTTACACCAATCCCACTAGATATCAAAGAACTGATTGCAGCAAACAACCTCGATGATTCCCAACTAAACTACAAAACATTTCTGACCATCGCTTTTAAGAAAAATGGCCCCTTCATGAAACACTACAGGTTTCATCCAGATTACCCTTTTCTCAATACCCTACACATCAGTAACCCATACCAACTACCTAAAGAAGCCTTAGGTTTTTTGGGTATCTGTTCAAAAATTTCACAACAGCCATGTCCTTTAATTCTAACAAGCTAATCAGTTACCTGATTACAATTAAGTCAGAGACTGTTCCTGAAGAAAGGACGAACATGGTAAAACTCCTAGGGTGGTTTTACCCAATCAACAAATGGGTTGAGTTGTTGTCATCCAGACAAGGCAGACACTGCTTGGTATTGTTCAACAAGCCAAGTAAGTATGTCCAAAACAATATGTCAACAGAAATAGATCCGTCACACCTTGTCTACGGGTGGTTTGAAATTAATCCTTCAAGCTACTACTTCAAAGTAAGCTACTTCCAAGCATGGCAGGACATCCGACGATATCTGGAAAAGAAAAACAAGGTAAACTCTGAAGATATTCCTCTGGAGATTCTAGGAAAAATGGACGCCTGGACAACTGAAAACCTCCAAACAAGGGAATGGGATCAAGTTATCCTAAACTACTGGAACAGTAAATGGCCATTCAACCAAGTTTTAGAAATCAATGTTCCACAAGTAGAAGATATGGATCCAAACCACTCCAGTCCACCAAATTTTACCTTGGAAATAAAGGATATGGAAGAAATGAAGAAACACGTCCCGAAGAATTATCACTAAACCCTAAATGTTTGCCTGAATGTTTTATTGTGTGTTTGTTTTAATGTGTGTTTAAGAATAAAGCTTAATTACTCTTAAAGTAATTAAAGCATCTAGGTGTGTTTTAATATTTTAATATTTGTGTGATGTAAGCGAAGATGTAATATTTAGTATGATGTAATCCATGAAGTAATTGGCCAGTGTGATGTAAGCGATGATGTCACGGAAACCCATCCTTGGCCTATAAAAGGAGGATTACCCATAGTTTATAAATCATCCTTGGAAAGAAATAAAAACTTCTTCTCATATATTTTTCTCTAGCCTTTCTCTACTTTCTCTCTCTAAAACCCTTTTGAGTCTTTTCTTTTTTTATTTTCCGGTGGGTTGTTTGAGGGTTCTCTCAAGTCTAGAAGGCCTAGTTACTTGAGGTTCAAAAGATTTCCAAGCAGAGGCTCTTATTGGTCTTTCAGAAGATCAACCATACACTCCCCCCTTCTAGACTTAATACCAACTACCCGGATCTTTGAGGTGACCTGCGAATATTTTCTTTTGACTGTTTTCTATTAAAGTTGTGGTTGATATACCTCTTCTTGATCCTTCTATTTCTTTTCAAGATATCTTTGCATGATGTTCTGACAATCATCTTTTGCTTTTGCAGGCGTGGCATTGTGACAATTTGCTTTTGCAGGTGTGGCATCCTTTTCCTGGTAGTCTTCTTTTCCTTTTGCAAGTGGGGCTTCTTTTTCCTGGTAGTCTTCTTTTTCTTTTGCAAGTGGGGCTTCTTTTCCCCGAGAGATTCGTTTGTCTGCTTTTGCAGGAATCTTTACTGGTAGTGCGCACACTATAACCAACTCTTCCTGTAAGTCATGTGACGGATCTTCCAATGTGATATCAGTATGCTTAACAGTTAGGCGGAAACTAACCACTAAGTTGATTATGTGAAAACAACCAAGAACACACCAAACACAATAAAGAAGCTTCAAAACACACGTATATTATACGTTGGGTGCTTAAGCCCTTAACAACTTACACGGGTAGAAAATAATAACAATGAACGAACAACTGATCAACCCTACAATGGGTTACATACATCATATATATAGACTACCAACCTAGGCCCAAAACAAAGTAAAGCCCACCGAAATCAAGAGATTTCGGTTTACATAATATAGCCCAACTAAGCCCAAAAATAAAGCATAAACCGTAAATATAGCCCAACAATCTCCCCCTTGGTTTATTGCTTGATTTTTACTCGTGCTCGAGAATATCTTCAAAAATCTGTTCTTGAGTTTGTTGAGCAGCATTAGATGGGCCTTGAGCTGTCTGAGTTTCAATAGTAATGGGCTCAGCAACAGTTGTTTGAGTAGTTGGTATCACATCAGTAGCCAGCACACCTGGTCTCGGATCTTTCTTTCGTCGTTTTCATGGAATGAGATAGGTGGCTGGTTCTTCTTTAGTATCATCTTCAAAATGTGTCATAGTGACTGATTGAGGAGGCTTCAATGCAGTTGACTGGAGCTTTTCTTTGAATGCTTCAAACTTTCTAACTTGCTTAGCAATAGGTACTGATTGTTGTACTTGGTGTTCGGTCTCCATAGATTGTGATGGAGAACTATCCGACTCATCATCATCAGACAATGTCTCAAAGGTGGTAACGTGCCTTTGAGTAGGAACCACATGCTCCTCAGCTACAGCTGCACCAGCAACATCAACATCTGCCTCGCTCTCAGGAAATCTTCCAAACTTAACCAACGGATGAAGACCTTGATAAACCACTTTGACTCTCTTCCAAACTTAATCAAATCTGTAAACAAAGCCTTTTGAACTTCTTAAATACCCTTTGGGCCGAGAATTCAGATGAGCCGAAAACAACTATCTGGGTCACACGGACATGGCCGAGATCACGAGAACTTTGAACACATTGGGCCAAACTGATCGGCCCAAGAACCATAACTAGCAACCGTCAAATTTCATGATCTAAAAACAATCCCGATTCATGTGAAAAATGATTTCTTAAAGACATTTGTTTCGACACGAGTAAACATGAGGTAAAGTTTAAAAAATAAAAAATTAAAAATAGAAATAAAAATAAAACAAAAGAAAACTAAACTAAAGCAAAAATAATTTACCCATCTGGCCTTCAGTAAATTTTACATATTTTGGGATCAAATTTCAGCTGTTTTAAACAAGCAACCCTTTTTTATGAAAAGATCCGAACATGAAATCATATTGATTATGATACTTTCACAATGATTCGTTTTCAGCATTATTATGACATAGTGAAAAGGTTGGTAGCAGGTAATTAGAAACTTAGCATGATTTTCATTGCGCCAGTGATATGCTTAGATTCAATTATGCATAAATCTTATATGGACATCACTTATGGACCTATGATGCCCCATATCTCTTCTCAAAGCATATTTGGCTTTCCCCAGATCACCCCAATTTGACTCAAACCCCCTAGTGCTTGATCAAAAGAATTTTCTTTATATAAAAAAATTTAAGATTTAAGGTTGAACGTTAGACTTACATGCCATCCGGACTTATAAGCCTTACATTCAGGGTGTTTAGGACTTACTTGTATGCCCCACCCCTGTAGTTCCCTGGTGCCTCTTTAAGCTTATAAAATAAATTTAATTTGTAATAATTTTCATATATATGTACACAAGTTTTTTTTTTAATTAAAATTTCATATATATGTACACAAGTTTTCTTTTTTTAAATATTTTGGCGATCAAGACACTAACGGGCTCGTGTATGACTGGGTAATTGCTTTTCTGCCTATCATTCGGAGAGATGTATCTAGGGACATGCAAACAACTTCAAAATGAATCTCCAAAATAAATTTAACAGATTTAGTTTATATCACTTCAAACTTTTAATTATCATGGAAAGCTACCATACACATCAATGACTAATCAAGAGCCTTTTTAGCTTAATAACTTCACACGCTAGGCACACATAATCAATTTACCTATCATTTCTCAAAGGTTGGATCAATTTTCGTTTGAAAATATTTTAAGCATTTAATAAGCTTTAGCTGAATAATAATATCACTTCCCAGATGATAATTTCGAAGACAGTTTTAAGTTCAGTCACCACAGTCACCTTCAGTTGTCAGGTGAATGGCTATCCCATGTGTCTACAGGTAGACGATAGGACCAAACACATATGAGTATATGTCCCTCAAACTTAGGTTACCGACATAATTTTCAGTGAAAGAATCAAAATAAAATTATATGTTTAGTCGCCCCTGTCACTTTCAGTTCTAAGGTTAATGGCTATCCCGAGAATCAAGAGTTGACAACGGGACCAAACATATGAGATATGTCCGTTGAACTTGAGTAACCGACGTAATTTAAAGCAACAGAACAAAGCATTTTTTTTAATAATGCACACACACTCTTTTTGTCTTTTTCTTTTTCTCCCCTAAAATTTGTACATTAATTAATAAAATACGAAAATATTTATGTACAAAATTTAACCTCAAAAGTACCCAATCTTCAAAACGTAACATCTTAAGAAACCCTACAAGCACGTTGAATCTGGCAGACCCAACCAGTTTCGTAAATAGGTCCGCCACATTATTATCTGTGTAGACCTGTTGAAGATGAATTAACTTCCGGTCGTAACAGTCACGAATAAAATGAATTTTGATATCGATGTGCTTGGTTTTAGAATGCTAAACCGGGTTTTAACAATGGCAATTTTCACAAAAAATAGGAGTGTCAAGAAATTCCAAACCATAATCCAGCAATTGATGTTGCATCCAGATAACCTATGAACAGCAGGCAGAAGCAGCAAAGTACTCATCCTCAGTAGTGGATGTGGACATCGTTTGTTGTTTCAACTACGGGACATAGTTTACATTCTCAAACTTTAGAACACCGTTACTCACAGTACCCATCTAAGTAATCTTCCCCTTCTCCCCTCCCGCAAAGGAAACATATCCTCCATTAAAAATCTGAATGTCGCTCAGCTGAGATATGTCTCCTGTCATGTGTCTGGAACAACCACTATCAACAAACCATGGTCTAATAATATTCCTCCATAGCTGTTCCTGAACGATGTTCGAGATTAGTTAGTTTTTGGGTACCCAGTCCATGGTCGTTCTGGGTAAACCTGAATTGTTCAACCATGTCATGGGTTGCCATGACATGTCTTCCTGATTATCGAAAATCGAACAGGAAGACTTTGAAGAGTTTGTTACCGGAGACTTGGGCAACCATTTGTATTTTGGTTTGAAAACTTTGTGATTTACACAAACGGTTAACTTTGTCTCCGGTTTGTGGATGGGAGACATGTTTGGATTTGAACTTTTAAACGTTTTTGGTTCTGAGGCCCATTTGGGTCTCGAAGCCGAAACCCTGTTTCCATACCGCTTTTGAACCATAATAGGCTTGGTCTGAAGATAATTTGACCTGTAAGCCTTGTATCTCCTCCAATCACCGTCAGAGGGCTTTGCCTTATAATACCTCGTCTTATTAGAGTTAAAATTTTTGTAGGTATTTTGAGGCATAGTCCTCTGATGACGTTTGTAATATAGGATATACGGGAGACATGAACAATTTCTAGCAATGTAACCGGGAATGCCACAATTAAAACAGGTTTGCCTTTTAACGAAAAAATCGTTATAGCCGATTCCTAGTCTTGCTTTGTTGTGTGAGCTTGTTTCTCCCGCTGCGAACTTAGCATTGGGTTTTTCACAATTACAAGTACATGACCTTCTTTCTTTAACAAACTTGGGTGATGAATATTTGTGCAAATTCTTATTTTTATCAAGTTTATTAGAAATCAGATCACTGCTTTTAGAAGTTTTAGAAAAATCAACCACACGATTGTCTTTGTTTTTTAAAACAGAGCCCACATAAACATTGGTAGCAACAGTATTCAAAACAGGCAAATTCAAAGAAACATGAGAATTAATAGGTGAGTCATCATCCTCATCAGTCCAATCCTCAATTATCACTTCATCTACACATGAAGTAAACACATTAGTATCATTCACCCCATATGTTGATTCAGTAGCTTTGACTGAACCAACAGCACCCTTGCCAATTGCAGTCGGCTTACCATTGCATGCATTTTTCATTTTCTTCCTCTTCTTTGGTAAGAGGAAGACCAGTGTAGTTATCATTTTATGGAGGGGGATCCATGTTATACCAAAGACCCACACCCTTATTCTCTTTCCGTTTTAACTGTTTTTCTATCATTGACTCTACGACAACGCTAGAGACATCAAACTTTGTAAAGTTACATTCAGCATTTTTGAATTTATTTGTATGTTTTGCTATTTCCAACTTCGATGCATCTAACTCAGCGGTTAGTTCAGCAATTTTCTTTTTAGCATCTAGATGGTGACAACACTTTATAATAAAATCCAATTGTAGTTTAGAAAAATCTTGTTTTTGTGCCTCTGTTTTGTCTTTTAAAGCCTTTTCAAGTTTCTTAAGTGTGGAATTTTCATATTTAACACCCTCCATTTCCCTAATTAAGTTGCTATAGTGAATTTTATACAGTCCTACTTTATCAATACATGATTTGGAGCATAATACAGGACTTACCTCAGAGTATTTGGTTGAAGTGAAGGCCATGAACATACCTCGGATGACTGGCCCAATGAATTAGAAGCCCACTTGAAATAGTGGCCGAGAAAACTTGAGCAGTAACCGAGAACACTTGAAAATCTTCCCGAAAATATAGAATTCTTCTCGAGAACACAATAAAGCCACCGAGAGCTATTAAAAGCTCAAGATATCGTAATCTTTGAAGATATGGTCATATGCCGAGAATAAAGGGATTTGAATTAAACTCAAGATTAGCCCAAATCCTTTCCCGAAAACCTTCAAATCTTCGCCGAAAACAATTAAAAGCTCTTGATATGGAAATCTTTGAAGATTTAGTCAAATCCCGAGAATTAAGGGATTTGAATTTAACTCGAAGATTAACCCAAATCTTTTCTAGAAAAACTTCAACAACCTGAAGAACACGAAGAACAGTCTATAGGCTCTGATACCAATTGAAAGTCCCGTGATGGATCTTCCAATGTGATATCAATATGCTTAATAGTTAGGCGGAAACTAACCACTAAGTTGATTATGTGAAAACAACCAAGAACATACCAAAGACAATAAAGAAGTTTCAAAACACACGTATATTATACGTCAGGTGCTTAAGCCCTTAACAACTTACACGGGTAGAAAATAATAACAAAAAACGAACAACTGATCAACCCTACAATGAGGTACATACGTCATATATATAGACTACCAACTAGGCCCAAAACAAAGTAAAGCCCATCGAAATCAAGAGATTCAGGTTTACATAATATACCCCAACTAAGCCCAAAAATAAAGCATAAACCATAAATAAAGCCCAACAGTTCCTGGTTGGTTTTCCAGGCTGGCGGATTATCTTCTTTAGGAAGCTTGTTTTTATCTTCTTCTTTAAGAAAGAGACCTTTGTCTTGGTATGACGTGAGCGCGTACATGGGCCTGACGTCATCATTTGAGTCACTGATTTTTGACTCGCCTGACTCACTGCTTGATACCATAAAAGGGGGAAGTGTATGGATGATCTTTTGAAAGACCAGTAAGAACCTCAAGACACAAGGTGAGCCTCGGTTTGGAAATCTTCTGAACCTAAAGTAACTAGGCCTTCTAGACTTGAGAGAACCCTCAAACAACCCAACGGAAAAAAAAGAAGAAAAGACTCAAAAGGGTTTTAGAGAGAGAAAGTAGAGAGAGGCTAGAGAGAAATATATAAGAAGAAGATTTTATTTCTTTCCAAGGATGATTCACAAACTAGGGGGAACCCTTCTTTTATAGGCAAAGGATGGGTTTTCGTGACATCATCGCTTACATCACACTAGCCAATTACGTCATGGCTTACATCACACTAATATTACATCATTGCTTACATCACACAAATATTAAAATATTAAAACACACCTAGATGCTTTAATTACTTTAAGAGTAATTAAGCTTTATTCTTAAACACACATTAAAACAAACACACAATAAAACATTCAGGATTTAGTGATACTTCTTCAGGACGTATGATACTTCTTCGGGACGTATTTCTTCATTTCTTCCATATCCTTTATTTCCAATGAGAGTCTGGGTGGGACCGATCATCTTCATAGGGGCCAAAATCATTATATCCTTCAACAAGATGAGTTTCTAAGTATTTTTCTAAAGTTTCTTTCCATTTTTCGGAGTATGGATTGTTGTTTTCCCTGACACCTTCTCCTCTTAATACCTCAGCTGGTATTAATTCTAATGACACGTTGTTTGCATTTGCAAGACATAGTCGTGTGTCCATGTGTTCTTTTGGAGCCCAATATTTGTAGTTAGGGTGTGAGGGTTTACCATTTGACCATGAGTGGATAAAACAATAAGGGGCATGCAAGACCACTGACTGTCCATCTCTTCCTGTTGATGGAGGAATATAACATCCTGGCCTTTTGAAATATACAATAAAATACTTCTTCTTTGAAGATGTTACTTCCTCAATCCATTGTGGGGAGTGAGGAACCATTGAAGAAGTGTGAACGTGTTTTTTTGCCTCTTTGTTCATCTTTTCACATTGGATTCAATGATGTAGGAGAGAAGCTTCTTGGCATTGAAAGTCATGGCAATTGTGTGAGCTTCAAAAAGATACCAGAAAAGACATAGCGCTTCCTATGGCAACTGATAGAGATCTTTAGGTGGAAAACATTCATAAATGGATAATCCGGGTGGGAAATGATTCCTTTCATGAGCGGACCATGTCTTTTTAGAATGATTGTGAGAAAATCTCTGTAGGTCAACAGAGATCGCTTTTTTAAAGTATGATCAGCAATCACTTCAATGATTTCTTCGGGAATGGTTTTTGTTTTGAGATCATCAATAAGATGGTTTGGGTTTGTGGACGGACCTGGGTTATTCATCATGAATAACGTAGGTAGGATGTGGGGATGTCTGATGTGTTGATGCTGGATCATCTGAGTCTCCTTGTATTTATAGTCCTTTGGCTTGTATTCTTTAGGTCTTGATCAGAAATCTGCGAGGATATTATCTTTTCCTTTTATGTGCTTAACAGTAAAAGTCCACCGAGTTAACCAGTTTGCCCATCATAATAATTGTGCTTCTGGGAGAATATTTTGTTTGAACTGTAGCATTTTTGGGAAGGCTGACATATCCATTTCTATCAGGAAATTATGGCCAATCAAGTGGAACTGAAACTTTTCGATTCCTTTCTTAACTTCTAAGATTTCTTTATATGTGGAATGATAATGCTTTTCTGATTCTTTGAACGTGCCGCTTTTGTATCCACATATTGTTCTGACACCCTTATCGTTTTCTACAAGCAATACTGCTGCCTAGTACTCGTCACTAGCGTCTGTCTGCAAGATTCGTTTGTCTGTTTCTGAAGGAATTTTTAAAGGGGGCATCTTGTAAGCAAGTTCCTTTATTTGTCTGACTGCATGTGTTTTGCTTTCAGTCCAAGTGGGAGGATTCTTTTTTAGCATGGGGAACAGATGAGCTATATGATTGGACAACTTAGGCAGGAAATCTGCCATATAGTTGACTAATCCAAGAAACTGTTGAGTTTCTTTTTGTGACGTCAGCTTATCTGGAAACTGGTGGAGTTCATACGCAATTTGTGGCTGAAGCTGGTACTTGCCATCAGCAATCTTCATTCCCAGAAATTCAATAGAACTCACTACAACTTCCATTTTCATTTCTGAGAGCATAATCCCATACTGCTGGACAATAGAGTGGAACTTTTGAAATAATTCCACATGGTCTTCTTCCGTTTTCGAAAACAGAAGGATGTCATCACTATAAACCAATGTGTTATCATGGATTGGTTCAAAAATGCGTATCATTGCCTTTTGGAAGACAGATGTTGCATTTTTTAATCCAAATGGCATTACTTTCCATTGGTAATGATGATTTACGATGCAAAACGCCGTTTTTGGTTGTTCTTCAGGACGGATCCCTAATTACCAAACCCAGCTTTTAGTTCAAATTTGGAAAGCACCTTTTTTTTTTGGGTAAAGGGATTCACCCGGTTAAATGCATTCACACAGCCAAAAAAATACAAGTAATATGATAGAGTGCCATAATAGTTCTCAAGTATGACATGCCATACAAGAGTAGACAAACCAAAACCACCAAAAACTGGTAAACACAGCTAAAGCTTACACAAGAACCAAGGAAAAAACAAAACAAAAAACAAATCAACCATTATCATCAATTTGATGGGAAACTCCCCGCGGAAAGTGCCAATCCTCGAGAACCCGATTAATCCGTTCAGAATTCTTGAACTTTAGAGTCATAAGCTTTAGGCGAGTACCCCTAATGATTTCGTCAGCAACAGTCGTAGGAGTCTTCAAAGAGTTCCTGAAAAGCCGGTTATTTCGCTCCTTCCAAATAATGTACACCGAAGCCCCAAATAACAGCCGATTAACAACATTATCAATAGAGTTGGACATTCCAAATTGAGACACATATTGAAGAATATTCGCCCAACCATTTCTGCACCCCTGAAACTTCCCTTTCATTTTTACAATACTCCAAACCTCAGAAGAGAACTTACAATCAAAGAAGAGATGATTACGAGAATCCGGCTCTCCATTACAAAGAAGGCAGCAATACAAGTTATGATTTGGATACCCACCAATCTTCCACCCCATAATACGATTCTGCGTGCTCAACCTGTCATGAATCACAGTCCACAACATAAAGGAGTGTTTTGGAACACATTGAGAGAACCAAACAACATGCACCCAAGACACCTTATCAGCCGGTCTCCGAAGAAGATGCCATATACCTGAAGCCGAGAAACTCATTGAAGTCCCATTCTCATCCATTACCACTATCTTGTCCCTCTTATCCGGACAAATACTTACCTCTTTTAAGTTCGAAAAAATTGGGTATCTCCAAAACCAATCAGGCGGCCAACCCCAGTTATTATGATGAACCACATCACTGACACAGGTCTCTAAAGACAATCCAGCCCGATGTATAGCTCTAGGGTTGATATAATCAATTAAAGGACAAAGATCATCCCATTTATCGTACCAAACTGAAGTAGATCTCCCATTACCAAATTTCATGCCATATAAACTGTCTAATATGGGGACGAAACTGAATAATTTTCCTCCACCCCCAAGTACACGAGTTAGGAATCTGCAAGCTCCAAAAATTTCGCCCCTTCATTTTATACTCATGAATCCATTTAACCCACAACGAACTACGCACATTGATTAAGCTCCAAATATGATAAACCAGAAGAGAGTTATTGACATCCCGGATACGCCGGATACCCAAACCACCTTCACATTTCGGCCGACACACAATATCCCAAGAGACTTTATGCTTTCCCTTATTGTGACCATAGTCCCAAAGGAAATTTTTAATCCGTTTCTCAAGATCAGCAATAAGTCTAGAAGGGAGTGAAAACACAGCAGACCAATAAATATATAAGGACGACAGAACAGACCTGACCAGCTGCAGTTTACCCGCAAAAGATAAAGTTTTATTCTTCCAATCTCCAATCCGACTATCCATACAATCCAGCAACCTCTTACAATCACGGTAATTTAACCTCGTGGAAATAAGCGGAACTCCCAAGTATTTAACCGGGAGCCTTCCTTCAACGAAGGGCATAATATTCAAAATACCACTTTTAACGCGGTCCGGGACATTACAGAAAAACGCGGTACTTTTCGGAACACTCGGAGTAAGCCCGGACATATCTTTGAAATCATTCAGAGCCCCCATAATGGTTTTAGCAGAATTCACATCACCTCGAGCAAACAGAAACAAATCATCCGCAAAGCAAATATTGATAATATTTAATTTTTCACAATAACGATGAAAACAGAACGAGCGTTCAATACGAACCTTTCGATGCAAAATTAACGTGAGAGCTTGCATAACCAGCGTGAAAATATAAGGGGACATCGGATCACCCTGTCTCAGACCTCTTTTACCACTAAAGAACCCGTGTAAGTTCCCATTAACGGATATCGAAAAGGAAGAAGTGGTTATGCACTCCATTATCCAATGAATCATCCTATCGTGGAAACCATACCCAAAAAGAATATCACGAATGAAGTCCCAACTGACCGTATCGTAAGCTTTCTGGATATCAACTTTAAAAGCACATCTAGGCGGACCATTATTAGTGTGATAATTATGCATTAACTCTTGGGTCAAAAGGATGTTATCAGAAATCCTACGCCCAGGCACAAACGCAGACTGATTAATATCAATTAACGACTCCAAACCCTTCATCATACGAACCGAGATAATCTTGGTAATGCATTTATATAAAGTGTTGCAGCACGAGATGGGGCGAAAATCATTAGGAGTCACAATGTTGGTCACTTTGGGAATAAGGGCAATAATAGTGTGGTTTACCTGTTTAAGGAGACTTCATTTTCTGAAAAATTCATGAACCGCCAAACAAACATCTTTCCCAACTATATCCCAAGAACTTTTGAAGAAGGCCGAGGAAAAACCATCAAGACCCGGCGCTTTGGAATTCCCAATAGAGAAAAACGCATCCTTGATTTCCAAATCGGATATAGGTCTAACCATAAGCTCCGCCTGAGAGGCCGTGAGCTTAGTAAAAATCTGATTATCCGGTTTTCTCAATGGTTGCAAATCTGAACCAAAAATGTTCATAAAATGATTAACAAACACCGAAGGAACATCCAACCCCTCAAATAAACGGCCCTGAGCATCACTTATAATATCAATACGACCCCTATGGTTTCGCATTTTCAAGGAATTGTGAAAGTACGCAGTGTTAGAGTCACCAAGCTTTAACCAATCAACTTTAGCCTTCTGTTTAAGGAATTCTTCCTCATCTTTAGCCGCCTCATGATAAGTTAAGATAACTACTCTGCTCCCGAATCAACTCCAAATTAGTAGGGTCAATGTCGAGACGGGTTTGACAAGCATCCAGAAGGGTTCTAAGATCATTAACTTTCTTGTGGAGATTACCTTGCCGGTGCAGCAAAGAACGGATAGGATGTTTTAAGTTTGGAGTTTCTTTACCACGCGAAACATGTGATAACCATTCACCTCAATATTCCAGCCGTTAGCAATAATATCATTATAACCCGGTTTTCCAATCAAGAAATTAGGGAATTTAAACGGTTTAGGCTTACCTTTAATAAGAGAGGGGAATTTCAATAGACATGGAGAGTGGTCTGAAATCCGGTACGGAAGGAACACCGCCGAAGAATCATTAAAAATCTCCATGAATTTAGAGTTTCCCATCACCCTATCAAGCTTTTTGAAAAGACCCATACCCGTTTTCGGTTTATTGCTCCAAGTGAATTGGAGTCCGACCCCATTTATATCCTCAACTTCAATGTTCTTAACACAATCACGAAAATCAAGCATCCCAGTGGAAATTTTGGAAGAACCATGTAAGCTGTCTTCCAAATTAAGAGCACAATTAAAATCTCCTAGTAAAGCCCAAGGTTTACCACGAGTGAATTGATTATGAACAGCAAGATTATGCCATAACTCCCTTCTTTTCAAATAACAATTCTCAGCATACACAAAAGAACCATACATCACCTTGCTATCCAGCTTAAACTTTAACTGAACGTGAAGAACCTGGTTCGAATAATCAATAACCATAAGATCAACCAAATCCGTATTCCACCCCACAATAATCCGAGTACCTTTATCACAAACACTACCATTGCTGGTCCAATCCCAATTTTTACAAATCTTCTTACAAACATCAAAAACCGCGTTTAATTTGACGTGAGACTCAAGAATAGCACACACCTGAATATTATTCTCTTGGATTACCTTACGAACCTCTTTTTGTTTAAGAGGGCGGTTCAACCCTCTTATATTCCAAGTGGCGATGGTACCCATTAAACACCCAATTCACCGGGTGTGCTTGCACCCTCAGAACCAATATCCGCTTTCATAGCTTTAGCCACATCTGTAAACAGCTCCTCCACATCATCATCATCTTCATTACTTTCCGATTCGTCCGCCAAATTACCAAACCGGTTACTGGTTTGGACAGCATGCTTTTCCTTTAACTGGACCCCCACAGCCATAGGAGTTGTAGGTTTACCCACAGGATAATTATTGTCTTGTCCTTGAGCGGATGGTTTATTTATAGGTTGTGACACAGCAGGTTTAACAACCGGTCGATAGACAAGATTATGTTTTTTGACTTGCGTATTAACTTTTTTCTTTCCCTTCACCCTCTGTAAACCATCATCATTAGTGACTTTCGTTGGTTCATCATTTAACTTTTTATCATGAACTTGTTTCGGGCATTGAGTGTTCGAATGGCCAAACACCTCACATAAAGAACATCTGGGGGGCTCCCAATCATATTCAATCTTAATCTCCGAGATCTTATTTGTCTCCCCCCACGTATCCGGAACAGCAACAACAAGCTTCCTTTTAATATCCTGATTTGCCAGAAGCTCAACCTGGACTCTAGCAAAACTACTTCTTCCCCACGATTCCTTACACATATTGGCAGTATAAGAATCCATACTTATCGGATCCCCAATTCTTGACGCGAGCATACTTAGACCCTCCTCAGTAAAAGCACCCAGGGGAATGTTCTGTAATTTGACCCAAACCGGAACAGACCGTACATCCTCCTTTTCCAAATCTGACTCCATAGTCCAAATATGAAGAATAATGGGGACATTCCTAATCATCCAAGGACCATCTTCAATCAACTTCATCATCCCAGCTTCCGTATGAAACTTGAAAAAGAAAAACCCTTTCGCATTCATCATAAGTCTCGTAAGCCCATATTTGTTCCAATTTTTCTTAGCAAAATCCTCAACAACCGGAAAAGGAAGTCTATTACCCAAAAAATAGCCAAACAAAGTATTATTAAACCTTTCTTTAACTTTCTTGACAGATTCAACCGGGATAACCACATCAACTCCTTCCATTGTTGACTCCACATTTAATTTTCTTAATGTTACCTTCGATGTCTTGTTTTCAAAATTTTCTTAATGTTACCTTCGATGTCTTGTTTTCAAGTTGCACAACACTCACATACGAAGGCTTAGAATTTTCCATATGTTTTTCCTTCCCTACATCCCTCTGAATATTAGAAGATTCAGATCCAAACACCTTGTTGTCGTCCGAGACAAAGGCTGAAAAACCTTCATCTTGTTGAATATTTAACGAATCTGATCCAATAGCCTTTTTATCGCTCGAACAACCACTATCTTTGTTCCCCATGGCTGAACATCCACCATCTTTGTTGCTAACATCATTTAAAGGAGCAATGAATGTAGTGTTTGCAGCAAACGAAACAGACGAACCCGTAGCATTAGGGTTTCCCGATGAACCAGTTAACCCCATCAATGTTCGTTACTCGATTAGCTGAAAACCCTTGCATAACACGATCAACAAAACCATTACCACCCTTCTGCTTCATGCAAACCCAAGAATGAAATCACACCACACCCTGATCGGTCACAAAAAATAGGCAAGATACCCCAAAAATCAAGATCAAGATCAGCCAATCAAACCAAGGACAAATCGGCCAATATCAAGATCAAGATCCAAAGAATCTCAGCCAAGATCAAGAAACAATCTCAGCCAAAATTAAGATCAAGATCAAGATCGAGATCCAAAGAATCAAATCAGCCAAGATCAAATCGGCCAAGATCAAGATCCAAAGAACCAAATCAGCCAAGAACCAATCGGCCAATCCACGAAACCAATCAGCCCAGGAAACCCTAATCAAGAACGGCCAATGGATCAAGATCAAGCAACACCTAATCAAGATCAAGAAAAAACCTTAGAACAATCAAGATCAAGATCAATCAACCAAGATCAAGATCCAAGGAACCCAACAATCCAAGGAACCAGTCAGCCAAGAAACCCTAATCAAGATCGGCCAATAGATCAAGATCACCAACACCGAATCAAGATCAAGAAGGATCAAGATCAAGAAAACCCTAGAATCGATCAATAATAAACAACCCTAACCTTGATTAACCACAAGATTCTTAATCAATTAATAGGATATTATCGATCTAACTAAACTATAACAATAGCCGTGATCAATAGCAAACCTACTAAGCAATCAGAACCAAGGATTGGATCAAGATTCAAACAACAAAAAGCCAAGAAAAGCAAAAAACCCTATGCAGCCGATCGCATAGGGTTAATCACCAAATTCTTTGGAAAGCACCTTTGCTCCTACTAGCGATTGGAATAGTGCATTCCTTTGTGGGAGTGGAAACTTATCGTTTGATAGGAAATGATTCAGTGGTTGGTAGTTAATAACCAGTCTAAATTTTCCTCTGGCTTGTTTACTTCTTTTCTTGACGTAGAAAGCTTCACATGCCCTAGGAGATGTTGTTGGTTCAATGAGATCTTGGTTGGCCAGCTCTTGGCATTCTTGGATGGCTAGCATGGTGTGGTCTGGGTTCATTCCTGGATGACTGGCTCTTGTGGGGTTTATGTCTTCATTCTTCTTAAATGGCAAATTGACAAAGAAGGATGAGTTTAGCCATAATGGAGAATTGTGTTTTTTGAGAAATTCTGTGTGGCTATCGGAACAGGAAGTTTAGATGATCTTCCTTTTTATTGCTTTGATTGTAGAAGAACAGGATATCATATACATTCTTGGAACTGTGCTCCATGGTTCAGTAAATTTTTTGTATCCGAGTCCTTCTTCTCCATATCTTAGATCTCGAAGCCGGTAGAGGATGTCAAATCCTAATAAGAGATCTTTACCATGGTAGTTTGATCCTAAAAACCTATACTTGATTCTGCACGTGGGAAACACCCTCAGATGTATCGAAACACTCCTTTTGGTGATTACGAATGATTCACCATTCGCTGCAATAAACCCTTGGTGATGTGGTTCCCAATATTCATCAGGGAGAATGTCTGGGTTTAGAACTGAAGCTCTGGATCCAGTGTCAAAGAATGCAATAACCGGAATTGGCTTAGCATAAGTATTGGTGAGAAGGTGAACCTTGGCAATCGGTTCTGGAACTTCGTTCTTTGGCTTGTGGGTTTTATTTCGCTTGGAGCGATCTTTTGCCATATAACATGGAGTTGACCTTGATTATGGGTCATCAGGGCGCCTTGCTCGCGTGCTTATTGCAAGATGAGTGTTTGGGTCTTCTTTATGGTAAGAAGTGATGGCTGAAGTGTTAACCGCCAATATTTGTCGGTTATTTAGGACCATAACCCGGGAATTCTCATTCCTGGACGGTGGTGCTTCAGGATATGTTATCATCATGTTATCATCTCTGACCTGCTTATCTTTCTTAGTACCACTTGTGGTCGTCTTCTATTCTGTGCTGCTTGATGAAGCACTGCGGTTTGAGGATGATTTTCTTGCTTTTGCTCTGATCTGGGCTTGCTCATTTGACTAGAGATTCATTGATGGTGACGTTTGTGAGAATTTGCTTTTGCAGGTGTGGCATCCTTTTCCTGGTAGTCTTCTTTTCCTTTTGCAAGTGGGGCTTCTTTTCCCTAGTAGTCTTCTTTTTCTTTTGCAAGTGGGGCTTCTTTTCCCTGGTAGTCTTCTTTTTCTTTTGTAAGTGGGGCTTCTTTTCCCGAGAGTTTCGTTTGTCTGCTTCTGCAGGAATCTTTATTGGTAGCGCGCACACTGTAACCAACTGTTCCTGGTTGGTTTTCTAAGCTGGCGGATTATCTTCTTTAGGAAGCTTGTTTTTATCTTCCTCTTCAAGAAAGAGACCTTTGTCTTGGTATGACGTGAGTGCGTACATGGGCCTGACGTCATCATCTGAGTCACTGATTTTTGACTCGCCTGACTCACTTCTTGAACCTGAATTATCATATATGATTGAGCAAATTGTTTGCTCTCTTGGTTCTTCATCAAGTGTGTATAATGATTCCTGATCGGAAACATCTATTGGCTCTACCATGTTGGTTTGCTGTAGTAAGGCTTGGGCCTTCTTCTTGTCTTTGCAGTCCTTTGTGAAGTGTCCTTTCTGGTTACAGACATAGCATCGGTCAGTATTTCTTCCTCTGCTTGATTTTCTGCTCAAGAATTTCCATTTCCTGTTTAACTTATCTCTTTTCTTGTGGGACCTTTTTCTTCTTTGTGATTATTCCTTATCAAGACCATACCCAAGACCATACCTCTTAGAAGCATGGGAGTAGTTGCAGGAGTCTTCATCTTTGCATTTTATCCTGAGATGCATATCATCACAAGCTGAGCCAAGCCGTCTTCCAGTTCTTTCGCATTCTACTAGGAACCGTTTCTGGTTACAATGTTTTGAAAGAGAATTTAGGATTAGCTAATACAGTTCTCTGAGCGATGCTTGAGCAACTGTGGTATTTTTGTTTTCTAAGGCTCTGTATGCTTCATTTGATAAGGATTATGGGATGAGTTTAGGAAGACCTGTTTGAGGTTTACGTCATCTACTCCATGTAGGCTGTAGAAGCGTTCAAACATTCTGTTGTAATGTTTCTCTAGGTCTTTTGGTTGGAATGAACAACACTTCATTTTCAGGAATTCTTCTTGTGCTTTAACTGTGAATTCCACTGGATTTCCTAGAAACTTATTATGAATTATGTGCATAAAGTCTTCAGGTGTTTGTCATTGTTGAATCTAAATTTGTCGATATTCTCCAAGGCTTAGGAACCAATCCCGAAGTCTCCCTTGACATCGTGTCAGGAAACGTTTGATGACCATATCGATGTTGTAGTATTGTAGTTCAGCAGAGCACCACGTCAGCATTTCTACGTATCTTTCTCACCACTGTGATGGCGGGATGTCATCGAAGGTGAACTGTTGCTTGGAGTCGGTGTTGGGATACACAGTTCAGTTGGGGTTCCGTCCGAGAGGCTGCGTGTTCGATATCAGAATCAAAAGTTGTTTCTCTCCATTGGTTCTGGTTGTGTCATGAATAAGTGTTCAAATTCGTAGTTTGGAGTTATGTCTCCAGAGAATTCTGATCTTTCTGCAGAACTAACGTGTGATTCTTCATCAGAATAGTTGATACTCGGAGCATCAACCGGCAATGTTTGTTGGTTATTTTGGATTATAACCCGGGAATTCTCATTCTTGGACGGTGGTGCTTCAAGATATGCTATCATCTTGTTTTCATCTCTAACCTGCTTATCTTTCTTTGGACCACTTGTGGACGTCTTCTGTTCTGTGCTGCTTGATGAAGCACTACGGTTTGAGGACGATTTTCTTGCTCTTGCTCTGAACTGGGCTTGCTCATTTGACCAGAGATTCATTGATGGTGACGTTTGTGAGAACGAGTGAACCGGTAAAAGTTGCGGTTCAAAAGCTGTTCTGACAAATGGGGCACTCGGTATCCTCCATGGATCATCAACCATGGTTGAAGTTCTCTGCTGCTTGTGTTGTCTTTCAAGATCCACAAGCTGTGTTTTAAGGAACTTCATTTCAGCCTCCTTTTGAACTAGGCTGCTTGGCGACTGTGAGCCATGTCTTGCCTGGACTAGCTGGAGCAACTCGTTATGGAGTCCAAGTACCTTGGTACGGACTTCATTGATGATACTCTCAAGGCTTTGTAATCTGCTTACCAAGCCTTCTTGTGTTTGACTGAACCTGTTCTACTGAGCTAGGATGGTTTTGAGAATATTGTTTTGGGCAATAGCATTCTCGCTTTGCTAGTTGAGTGTGGCTTCAGCAGCAATAATCTAACTTGAGGAGCCTGTGGGGTTCATAGTGCTGGAAGGCTGTACTTTCCAGTTATTTTTGGTTTTTGGACAGGATCTTCAAACGAAGTCAGAGCTAGGAACTCAGTCTGGTGGTCTAGGGACGAGGTGGATGCAATGGGTGTGATGACAAATATTCCATTTGGCTTAGAGGAGGTTTTGGGTGATGAAGGTTTAGCAGGTACAGGCTATGACTGTGATGGTGAGTCACCTTAAAGGACAGAGTAGTCAAACTTGCCCGACGGTTCACCGAGAAAGCCTACGACTGGATCTCCTGCTTCGTATCTCTTCTGCAGAGACCTTTGTGATCCTTTCTCTCAAGTAACTGCCGAATTGGGAATTGGGGTACACTCTTCTGTGGTATCATAGCCTGGCTTTGATACCAAGATCAGCCATACACTCCCCCTTTTATGGTATCAGAGCCATAGCCAGGCTCCTGTTCCGGCTTCCCGGATCTTTTAAGTATGCTCTGTGACTGCCGACTTTGATCGAATCTCTCACATCAGAACAACTGATCTTGTTAGGACTCGAACAATCTGATATGATGTGTAAACACTTCCCCAGAGTCGGTAGACAATTTGTTCGTGAGGAGAAGAGTCGCTGTAAGTTCCTAGTTGGTACGAATTAGGAAAACCAGAAGGTGTTAGATCACGTTAAAACTCAAATATGAACCAAGAGTCTAGTCCGTCCCGTTCCATGTCCAGTCTGTCCCGTTCTATGTCCGGTCGTCAGTCGTTAGTGTCTAGAATTGATCAGCTATATGAATTTTCATATATGTCTGATGATTCTAAAATCCCTATTACTATTATGCCCTTAGTTAATCCCTATAGTGTCTTTTCTAAACCCCAAAATTGTCTTACAAAAAGAGTCAAAAAAATAATTAGTCCGAATCCCAACCCACCTAGTCTAGGAGTATGTTCAAACTTCCAAGTTTGATTCACACCAGCTTCCAGCCACAACCTCCGAACACCTAGTCATCCTATCCCTCCCCTCAGATCTTCCAAGGATATACCAAGCACAAGGCTTCACCCACATTTACTTCGGTGCGATCAGGTTAGCCAGGACCTTCCACGGTAGAAAAGGTCTACCAGCGTTCTCTCGGACCGCCTTGGTCGATTCCAGGTTTGTAGAATACCAACATGCCTGTATTGGTACCATTCAAGACCACGTTGAACGCCGGCACTTTGTTTGTCACCTTCTACCCAAACTTCAACATGCCTCTCAATGATCCATCACTGTTAATAGCCTTAAAGGCTCAGATCCATATTGGAGGTGCCCAACGGGTTAACACCTTTCAAGCAACCTTCAATACCAGATGGTGTACAGGATCCAAAATCATTTTTGGACATCATGGTTCCTGGGCATGATAATTTAGGTGACGCGCTGCTCATCGACATCGATTCTAACGCCGTCCTAACCTGCACCTATGTTCCTAAGCAGCTATCCAGAGAAGAGCTTCTCAAGCTTCTTCTAGAAAAATGGATAACTAATTATGAACAGATCCATCAGGCTCCAGTTCAGACAACGACAGCTCCAGATTTCACCCTACACCTGGATGGTCTGGTTGAAGTCAAGTTCAAGAAAGAAGACAAACGAAATGTCTTCTCGACCATGTATATGATGCAGCCTGTTAGAACAGTAGATATTCCCTTTGGTGGAGCTCTTTCTGTTCCAGATAAGCACGTATGCGTGTTATATATATATATATATATATATATATATATATATATATATATATATATATATACATACATACTCAACATTACCTTTTATACACATATGTTGCCATTTTTAGCTACCCGTAAGTTCCGCGACTTCTCCCCAAATTCCCTCGTACAAGCAAGTCCGCTATTATGTTCCGAACCACAATAACCCACTTGCCCTACAAGTTCATCCCGGCATCCATCGGTATATAATATTAAATTATTATTTATTTTCCCAGTGTTAACCGAACCTACGGTTATATTTTAGGTATCCTAAGGGATAACCAAATTCTTTATAACCAATGGCTCTGATACCAACTTCGGTCACACCTTGTTAAGCGATTTGCGGAAGCGTAAAACGAAAATGTAACAGACACCTCTTGTAACGCCCGTTAATTTCAGTTAAAAGAATTAAAGCATGTAAAGTATGTACATTTCTCGCTCGGAGACCCTCTCGTCACCCCGGTATGTTACACTAATTTACTTTTCATACAACTTGCCACATTTATCCAACTCAAGGGACTAGAGTGTAACATTTGATATTATAATCAAAAACCCTAGTCACCTCTCCACCCACCTGTGATCGGAACTCAACAGCAGCCTTAGGGATTTGTTTTTCTTTTTTTTCAGCCAATTCCAAATGCCAAACTTCAATTCAAGGTTAACCCTACATCCCTACTAGTCTTTTACACCTTAATTGGTCATTATATCTCGCGTATTGAACGTTAAATCGCATGTTTTAGGCCTACCGGTTGGCTGTCCATTCAAGCATTTTCGGGGCTGTTTTGGTTAAGGTTTTTGCTCCATAATCTTCCTAGGTATGTCTTGTATATCATACTTGAGTATCGTGAATTTTGGCATTCATTAGGTTGGTCAATCGTTGATGTTGTGAAAACTAGAATTCGGTTGACTAGTTTGTGAATTGGGATGTCTAGCGCGTTGTTTGAGGGAATTAACAACCAATTCGAATGTTGTAGCCTCGGTATGAGTTGTGGGATGTAAGAAACTTACTTTTAAAGGTTATGGGGCTAAATTGGTTGTCGGTTACTCAAACGGGTCGGTACAAAGCGAATTCGCGATTATTGTATAGTTGGTGCATTGTGCTTGCGAGTTACCGACCCATTCAATTCGTGTAGCGTCGTGTGGAATTGTTGGCTGTGAATTTATCTTATTGGGTCCACACGGGGCTGAGTTTTATGTTAATTGCTTAAACAACTCATAAACACGCATATAAGTCCCACGTAGTGCCTCTGGGGTAATTTGGGAATTCTTTTGTCTCGGGAGTAACTGTGGGTGGTTTTGGTGAATATAAGGCCCCGGGGGCTGTTTTAATCTAACGTGGTGAGGTCGAGGCTTTAGGTAACTTGAACCATAATAGAACGCCTCGTAGGATAAACGAGTCATTTCGGTGTCGTTAGTGATGTTTGTATGTAAACCGGCAGGCGTTTGAGTTGTGGGATACTTAGGGGTTCTCTAGCTCGTGGTTATTTTGTGCCTTGTGTCAGGTGAGTTCATGATGCCCCTTTTTACTCTTTTCAAGTTTTGGGCTAGCATACACACCCAACTGATTTTACATGATGAACTCTTTAAACGATCTCCCATAGGCTTGTTTGTATTATGGTATGTTTGGGAGGTTAATTATGTATGTATACACATGTGTTACCTTATGGCCCATAGGCTTACTCATATTACGGTACATCTTGGGATGTTATGTATATATGTTTACACATGTGTTACTATATGGCCTAATATTAAATGATGTTAGTTAGTCATTAGTGACTATGGATGGCTTACCTGTAGTATGGTATATCTTGGAATAATATATATACGTATGTTTGTACAGGTGTTGCTTTATGGCCAATGATTGGCGATGTTAATTAGTCGTTATCGACTAAGGATGTTTGCGTATGCCTACTTTGTGTTTGCATACATTGGATGGAATGTTGCATGTTTGGGTTGTACGTGTGCTCGACCCTGATGTTAATTAGTCGTTATCGACTAAGGATGTTTGCGTATGCCTACTTACCGTTTATTATGGCCTAACCATTTATATCCCATTTTATATTTAAAATTCTTGGAATGATTTATATAGATGTCAATTATTAAAACTTGAACTCACTCAACTCAAGCTGACTTTGAGTGTATGTTAGTGTGAGTTTCAGGTTAGGAGGAGGATGCTTACCGCTTGGACGTGCTCAAGGCTACTTGGACGGTTGAAGGCATACTAGTCGGAAAGTTTCAATAATGAATATTGTTCTACTCAATTTTTACTAAATACATTTAAATTTAGTTTTGGGCATAATTCCCGGGTTTTGGGAACTTGTTTTAATAATTAAGATTTTTCCACTGATTTATACTCTGAACTGGTTTTTGAAATAAAATGAACTGTCTTGAGTTTGAGAATTTTGTAAGATTATTGTATGATCACCAATTATAGGATTCCGGGGATTTGGGGTCTACAAGTTGGTATCAGAGCCATGGTTCGAGGGATCTGAGCATTCCCGAATGCTTGGAGTCGAACTGTTAGAGAAAAGACTAGATATGCCAACCGCGAGTGGCAGCACGCCAAGAGGTAACTTTAATTGTTTAGTCATTCTTTTGAGTTTTAAAGTTCCATTGTATGATTAATTGCTTAAGCGTTAGTTGGGATGCTAATATGGTTAGGGGCAGGGGGTGCTTAGGATGGGCGGGTAAAGTAAACAATTAATAACACTTTATCAACGTTATTAGCAGTTTACCATTACCTACCATGTTCTAAATGCTACTTGTGCTTGACTGTGTTAGGTGCTGTCTTTGTAGGGATATGATATGGCTAATGCTCGGTCTTATTTTATTCGAGTACCAGTAGAAGTTTTGTGTCCACCGCTTTTCGCTCCATGTTGAATAAATCACCCAAGTGCGTAGTTGATGTATTTGAGGTTGAGGTCGCCGTAGGCAAGTCCGTTTCCGTGTCTAGGGCTATTCAGGGTTGTTCCATCGAGTTGTCTGGGTATAGATTTCCGTTGCGGCTGTATTTGATGCCGCTGGGATGTTTCGATGTGATTCTTGGAATGGATTGGCTCGCTAGTGTTGATGATCAGATTATTTGTGGTCAGTAACTGGTACGTCTAAGGGCCCCGGATGGGACCCAAATTACGGTCTTCGGAGATCGGAATGGTGCGACACCACATATCATATCCATGCTTAAGACGGGAAAACTTATGCATCGAGGTTGCGGGGCGTATCTAGCGTATGCTATAGATGTGAAAACTGAAGTGGCTACTGTCGGTGATGTTCCTATCGTTCGGGATTACCCGGACGTATTTCCAGATGATTTGTCAGATGTGCCGCCGGATCGCGAGGTCGAGTTCCAAATAGACCTTGTGCTTGGTGTGAAACTCGTTGCTCGAGCTCCTTATCGTCAAGCACCAATCGAAATGAAGAAACTAATGGCTCAATTGGAAGACTTTCTCGACAAGGGCTTCATTCAACCGAGCATCTCACCTTGGGGTGCCTCGGTCTCAATTGGAAGACTTTCTCGATCAGGTACCCTCTACCAAGGATCGACGACTTATTTGATCAGCTCCAGGAGCTAGATGGTTCTCGAAGATCTACCATAGGTCTGGGTATCGTCAGTTGAAAAATTAGTGAGGAAGACATTCCTAAGACTGCCTTTCGCACTCGCTATGAACATTATGAATTTCTCGTGATGTCTTTCGGTTTGACCAACGCACCGGCTGCGTTCATGGATCTTTTGAACTGGGTGTGTAGGCCGATGCTCGACCGTTCGGTTATCGTGTTCATTGATGAGATTCTCGTTTATTCTAGAGTGAACCGATCATGCTCGTCGTCTCACGGAAGTTTTGGAGGCATTGCGAAAGAATAAGTTGTATGCGAAATTTTCTAAGTGCTCTTTCTGGTTATGTGAAGTTCAGTTCTTAGGTCATGTTATTAACCCGAGTGGTATTTTGGTTGACCCTGCAAAGGTGGAAGCTGTAAACAAATGGGAATCTCCTAAGTCTCCGTCTAAAATTCGTAGTTTTCTTGGCTTGGCGGGGTTTTACCGCCGCTTTATTCCCGACTTTTCAGAAAAAAAAAATCGCTTCGTTGTGACCAAGTTGACTAAGAAGAGCATTAAGTTTGTTTGGGGTTCTGAGCAGAAGGAGGCTTTTGTAAAATTGAAAAATAGGTTGACGTATGCTCCGATTTTAGCTCTGCCTGATGGCACTGATGATCTGGTTGTCTATTCTGATGCTTCTTACCAGGGGCTTGGGTGTGTTCTTATGTGGCGGGGTCGAGTAATAGCTTATGCTTCGCGGAAGTTAAAGCCTCATGAGACTAATTTCCTACTCATGATCTGGAGTTGACGGCGGTTGTGTTTGCGTTTAAGTTGTGCAAACATTATTTGTGTGGTATTCCTTGTGTCATCTATACCGATCATAAGAGTTTAATGTATTTATTCGAACAAAAGGAACTGAATATGCGGCAGCGTCGGTGGTTATAATTGATTAAGGAGTATGATCTAGAGATTATGTACCATCCTGGTAAGACTAACGTGGTAGCCGACGCGTTAAACCAGAAGGAGAGACCGAAACCCATTCGTGTGAAATCTTACCAGCTTATTCTCAAACCCGATATTTTTAAACAGATAGCCAATGTTCATAATGAAGCTTTGCAGGTGGAATGGATTATGTCAGAACGTATTTGGGGTCAGGAAAAATTTTTGGAAGACGTCGGTGACGGGGAGAAGTATAAGGACGGTCGTTTATGGGTACCCAGGTATGAGGGATTCAGGAGTAAGATATTGGTTGAGGCACACAAGTCGCGTTATTCCATTCATCCGGGCGTGACCAAGACGTAGCAAGACCCGAAGAAGAATTATTGGTGGCCTGTGATGAAGTATGAGGTGGCTCAGTACGTGAGTAAGTGTTTGACGTGTCTACAGGTTAAGGCTGAGCACCAGAAACCTTTCGGGAAACTTCAACCTCTGGAAATACCTGAGTGGAAGTGGGAGCATTTTACGATGGATTTTGTGACTAAACTGCCTCGTACTCCTAGGGGTGGCTATGACACCATTTGGGTAATCGTGGATAGATTGACTAAGAGCGCTCACTTTTTGCCGATTCGAGAAACTTATAATTCCGAGCAGTTGGCCGATGTATTTATTCATGAGATCGTTTCTAGGCACGGAGTGCCGGCGTCTATTGTTTCGGATATGGATACTCGTTTTACCTCCAGGTTTTGGAAGAAGTTTCATGAGGAGATGGGTGTCAAACTCCTCATTAGTACCGCTTATCAGCCGCAGACGGATGGTCAATCCGAGAGGACCATGCAAACTCTCAAGGATATGTTGCCGGCTTGTGTTATCGATTTTGGTGGTAGTTGGGATCATCATTTACCATTGGTCGAATGTTCTTATAATAACAGTTACCACGCCACTATTGGGATGCCGCCGTTCGAGATGTTATATGGGCGTAGATGTAGGACTCCAGTCTATTGGGGCTCCATAGGTCAGAAACAGTTGGATAGTTTGGAGGTGGTTGAGGCCACGACTGAGAAGCTCGATAAAATTAAGGTATTCATGAAGGCTGCTCAGGATCGATAAAAGTCCTATGCGGATAAACATCGAAGACCTATTGTGTTTGAGGCTGGTGATCGGGTTATGTTAAAAGTTTCTTCTTGGATGGGTAGTATTCGTTTTCGTAAGAAGGGGAAGCTTAGTCCGAGGTTCATTGGTCCGTTCCGTATCTTGTCACGGGTTGGTGAGGTAGCTTATAGACTGGATTTGCCCGATGAGCCCACTAGGATTCATCCTACTTTTCACGTGTCTCATTTGAGGAAATGTTTGGTAGACGAGGAGGCCCATGTGCCTCTGGGTGATATTGAGCTCGATACTAAACTGAACTACGTGGAGGAACCTATCGCGATTCTTGACCGTTAGGAAAGGCATTTAAGAAATAAGGTGGTTAGGCAAGTGAAGGTACAGTGGAGGCACCGTAGGGGTTCCGAGGCTATCTGGGAGTCTGAAGACGAGATGATGAAACTCTACCCACAGTTGTTCCTGTCGCATCGGGATTCGGGGACGAATCCCATCGTAAGGGGGGTGGACTTGTAACGCCCGTTAATTTCAGTTAAAAGAATTAAAGCATGTAAAGTATGTACATCTCTCAGGATTCATCCGACAGCCCTCGGAGACACTCTCATCACCCCGGTACGTTAAACTAATTTACTTTTCATACAACTTGCCACATTTTTCCAACTCAAGGGACTAGGGTGTAACATTTGATATTATAATCAAAAACCCTAGTCACCTCTCCTCCCACCTGCGATCGAAACTCAGCAGTAGCCTTAGGGCTATGTTTTTCTTTTTTGTGCAGCCAATTCCAAGTGCCAAACTTCAATTCAAGGTTAACCATACATCCCTACTTGTCTTTTACACCTTAATTGGTCATTATATCTCGCGTATTTATCGTTAAATCGCATGTGTTAGGCTTACCGGGTGGCTGTCTATTCAAGCATTTTCGGGGCTGTTTTGGTTAAGGTTTTTGCTCCATAATCTTCCTAGGTATGTCTTGTATATCATACTTGAGTATCATGAATTTTGGCATTCGTTAGGTTGGTCAATCGTTGATGTTGTGAAAACTAGAATTCGGTTGACTAGTTTGTGAATTGTGATGTCTAGCGTGTTGTTTGAGGGAACTAACAACCAATTCGAATGTTGTAGCCTCGGTATGAGTTGTGGGATGCAATAAAATGATTTTTAAAGGTATGGGGCTGAATTGGTTGTCGGTTACTCAAACGGGTCGGTACAAAGCGAATTCGCGTTTATTGTATAGTTGGTGCGTTGTGCTTGCGAGTTACCGACCCATTCAACTCGTGTAGTGTCGTGTGGACTTGTTGGCTGTGAATTTATCTTATTGGGTCCACACGGGGCTGAGTTGGATGTTAATTGCCTAAACAACTCTTAAACGCGCATATTAGTCCCACCTAGTGCCTCCGGGGGTAATTTGTGAATTCTTTGTTATCGGGAGTAACTATGGGTCGTTTTGGTAAATATAAGGCGCTGGGGGCTGTTTTAATCGAATGTGTTGAGGTCGAGGCTTTAGGTAACTTGAACCATAATAGAATGTCTCGTAGGATAAATGAGTCATTTCTGTTTCATTAGTGATGTCTGTATGTAAACTGACAGGCGTTTGAGTTGTGGGGATACTTAGGGGTTCTGTAACTTGTGGTTATTTCGTGTCTTGTGTCAGGTGAGTTTATGATGCCTCTTTTTACTCTTTTCAAGTTTTGTGCTAGCATACACACCCAACTGATTTTACATGATGAACCGTTTAAACGATCTCCCATAGGCTTGTTTGTATTATGGTATGTTTGGGAGGTTAATTATGTATGTATACACATGTGTTTCCTTATGGCCCATAGGCTTACTCGTATTATGGTACATCTTGGGATGTTATGTATGTATGTTTACACATGTGTTACTATATGGCCTAAGATTAGTGATGTTAGTTAGTCATTTGTGACTATGGATGGCTTACCAGTAGTATGGTATATCTTGGAATAATATATATACGTATGTTTATACAGGTGTTACTTTATGGCCAATGATTGGCGATATTAATTAGTCGTTATCGACTAAGGATGTTTGCGTATGCCTACTTTGTGTTTGTATACGTTGGATGGAATGTTGCGTGTTTGGGTTGTAGGTGTGCTCAACCCTGATGTTAATTAGTCGTTATCGACTAAGAATGCTTGCATATACCTACCTTGTGTTTGCATATGTTGTATGGAATGTTACGTGTATGGGTTGTATGTGTGCTCGACCCTGATGTTATTACTTGGATGTTATGAATAGGGATATAATTATATAGATATATAAGTATGACTACTTACCGTTTATCATGGCCTAACTGTTTATATCCCATTTTATATTTAAAATTCTTGGAATGATTTATATAGATGTCAATTATTAAAACTTGAACTCACTCAGCTCAAGCTGATTTTGTGTGTATGTTAGTATTAGTTTCAGGTTAGGAGGAGGATACTTACCGCTTGGACGTGCTCGAGGCTACTTGGACGGTTGAAGGCATATCTAGTCGGAAAGTTTCAATAATGAATATTGATCTTCTCAATTTTTACTTAATACATTTAAATTTAGTTTTGGGCATAATTCCCGGGTTTTGGGAACTGGTTTAGTAACGCCCGTTAATTTTCGGTTCAAAAATTCAAAGCTTGTAAAGTATGTATATTTCTCGAGATTTAATCGGCATTCCTCGGAAACCTTCTCGTCATCCCGGTACGCTAAATCATTTAACTTTTCTTTCAAGTTGCCATATCCTTCATCTTGGAGGGGCTAGGATGAAACATTTTATATTATAACATAAAACCTAAAACCCTAACCCCCCCTTTCTTCCTTGCCCGATCGGCAGCAAGACAACAGCCACACCCCCTCGTTTTTATTTTTTTTTTCCGCCATGTTAAGGTCTAAAACTTCAATTGAAGGTTAGTTATATGTTTCCCCAAGTCTTTTACACCTTAATTGGTCATTATATCTCGCGTATTGATCGATAAACGGCTTGTTCTAGGCTAACCGGGTGGCTGTCCAATTGAGCAATTCTGGGACTGTTTTGGTGGAGGTTTTTGCACCAACATCTTCCTAGGTATGTCTAGTATAACATACTTTAAAATTATGCACATTGGTGTTAGTTTGATTGATCAACTACTTGTAGTTTGAAGGATAGTTTTTGGTTGGCTAGAATGGTAGATTGTTGCGTTTAACGCGTGGGATGAAGTAGGTGATGACCAATTCAGTTCGGATAGCTTCGGTTTAATAGACGGGCTGTTGGAAAATGATTTTTATAAGTATTGGGGCTGAATTGTTTGTCGGTTACTCAAACAGGTCGGTACAACGCGCATTTGCGTTTATTGAATACTTGGTGCGTTGTACTTGCGAGTTACCGACCCATTTGACTCGTGTAGCGTCGTGTGGACCTGTTGGCTGTGAATTTATCATATTAGGTTCACACGGGGATGAGTTGGATGTTAATTGCCTGAGCGACTCTTAAACGCGCGTGATGGTATCACCTAGTGCTACCGGGGGTAATTTGGGAATTCTTTACTCCCCGGGGGGCTGTTATGATTGAGTTTGATGAGGTCGAGGCTTAGGTAACTCGAACCATGCTAGAACGTCTCGTAGGATAAACGAGTCCTTTCGGTTTCATTAGTAATGTTTGTATGTAAACCGACAGGCTTTTGAGTTGTGGGGATACTTAGGGGTTCTCTAGCTTGTGGTGAACTCGTGCGTTGTGTCAGGAGAGTTCATGATGACCCGTTTTACTCTTTTTAAGTTTTTGGGCTAGCATACACACCTAAGTGATTTTGCTTGACGAACCGTGTAAATTATCTTGCATAGGCTTACTTATATAAGGTAGGCCTTGGAATGATATTATGGTATGTTGTATGTATGTTTATACATAATAGTATGGCCAATAATTGGCGATGTTTATTAGTCGTTATCGATTAAGGATGTTTACGTATGCCTACTTTGTGTTTGCATACGTTGGATGAGATGTTTTGTGTTTGGGTTGTACGTGTGCTCGACCCTGATGTTATTACTTGGATGATAATTATAGGGATATAATTGTATAGATGTATACATATAAGTATAACTACTTATTGTTGACGATGGCCTAACTGTTTATATCCCGTTTTATTTTAAAAATTCTTGGAATGATGATTATTATTATTTTTGATGTCAATTATTAAAACTTGAACTCACTCAGCTCAAGCTGACTTTGTGTGCATGTTAGTGTGAGTTTCAGATTAGGAGAAGGATGCATTACTGCTTGGACGTGCACGAGGCTATTTGGACGGTGGAGGGCATACTTAGTCGGAAGTTTTTAATAATGAACGTTTTTCTTTTAAAGTTTTACAAAATACATTGAAACTTGGTTTTGAGCATAATTCCCGGGTTTCGGGAACTTGTTTTAATAACTATGATTTTCCGTTGATTTATACTCTGAATTGTTTATTTTAATGGAATTAGCTTTTTTTGAGTTTAAGTACTTTGTAAGTATTTTGTATGAATACCAATTGTAGGATTCCCAGGATTCGAGGTCTAGCATGTTTTAATAATTAAGATTTTTCCGCTGACTTATACTCTGAACTGGTTTTTGAAATAAAATAAACTGTCTTGAGTTTGGGAATTTTGTAAGATTATTGTATGATCACCAACTGTAGGAATCCCGGGATTCGGGGTCTTACACATCTGGTATCAACCACATTTTTTATAATGAACAATACAAACTAGTTTACAATATTTTACATCAATCTAACTTTGTTTACAATTAGGTGATACAAACTAAATCCAGCCTGTTAAGAGGTTTTACTTCTTACTAGCACACTTGCATCAATTAACCCAGCATTGATCGCAAGTCAAAAACGTAGCACGTTGACTTTCTAGTCTAATTCTGGTATACCTGAAAAACATGTTAAAACGGGTCTACTACAAATAGTTGGTGAGTTTCACGAGTTTCAAGAAATCAATTGTGCGTACAACAATCATAGTTTGTAATTACGCAAGTATGTATGCATGTACGTTCACAAGCACGTTTGTTTGTATGTTTATGATGTAATTATGCTAAGCTATAGTGAAGCCTTGACTGTTCGTGCTGTATGCCTCCATTTCCCATGTTCAATCAACCACTATGGGCCCCTATCTGCCCACAACATGCCCCGAGTAGCTATGTCTAACACTACATAGCGTGTTTGTATAATTATGGTCATGGGCAAACGGTTATATGTCTCGGCAAACTGTGCCGGCTCCGTTTGGGTATGCCAAACCAATAGTACTGCTATTCATAAGCCACCAACTCGAAGTTAATCACTGTGTTCGTGGGGACTTTTGTGTGTTAGCACTTAGATAATTCCCATCATCAAACAGTTCAGAGTACAAATATGTATCAACATGTTTTTCACCCCAAAAGTTTGTAAAAGCAGTTTAAAAGTGGGGTCATGAAACTCACGGTTTAATCGGGATTCAGTACAACATCGGCTCGCAGTTCGTTTGACTCGTATCACTAGGCCCCTAAGTGAATATTATAATAATATTAATATTTTAATATTATTATAATCATTATACTAGACTGGGCTGTACAGCTAATCTGGGTATAGTTGTTACACCCAGAAAGTGTCAGTAGGCTCAGTTTCCCCGTTTTCCCAGCTGGGCCAAGTTGTTCGTTTATGCGTTCAGAAAACAGTTATGGGAGTGTAAGCTTGGGTAAGCGTGTTGGTCGATAAAATGATTAAGTTATAAAGAAAGATCACACATTGGGGTTCTGGATTCGCTACGGGGCTCGTTTATTCAGTTTAATTTGGAGAAAAATGCGCACAATCTTTCCAAATTGTCCAGATTTCTCATAAAAAGTTCGTTTTTACTTAACTAATCCAAAAATACAATTTTTGATCACTCTTGATGTTCTGATATTCCAACGGGTTCGTTAATCACGAACTTGTCGGTTTTTATCAGAATTGAATTTGTTTAATCTTTAAATTAGCATAATTAATTATCCGTTAATCCTTAAATTATGAAAATTTAGCCACTTATCAATTAAAATATTTATATTTTAATAAAAATATTTCTGTAATTATTTACTGATTTATTAATTTATAAAAATTCATTCTATTTGCTATATTTAGCCCGAAAATTGTCTGTTTGTACCAAACGATTTCCGAAAAATCCGCCAAAATTCTTGAGTGAACAAAATATTTCCCAAAATAACCTGTAAAAATTCCAAAAGCTAACAATCTTGCCAAATACCTTTTTCAGCCCAAAAACGACTATGAAATTTAGAATAAACGCGAATCCACAAGACATATTTAGGATTTTCCGAATGACCCCAAATTTCATATGTGATCATATTATACCAAATCTGAGTTACCCTACAAAATTTCATAACTTTGCAAGCATTTTAAGTATTTTTCCCAAATAAACGTCCCAATTCAGTAATAAATTCTCCAAATATTCTCGGATGATCAAAAACTTACCAAATTTGGAAAGGAACTCAATGATATGGTCCCTGAGGTCCCTGCTAAATTTCATGGCCTAAAAATATGCACATCATAATCGAATCCTAAACAGCTCGTAATCGAGTGATTCGGTATTACCTTAGCGGTTTTGGTTCGTTTTCGCCAATCTAATCAAGTTTTCAGGTTCTTGTGCTTTTATGAAAGGTAGGTATAGGTCCTATATCACAAACCAAGCATGTTTCATCAATATGTCAGCCTTGAAACCTAGGGTTTCGGTTAGGGTATTAAACCGAACTTTTGAACCGTAAAAACGTCATTTAAACCATTTAATCCGTGTTTATGGCCAAAAAAACTATCAACCCAGGTTCCTAACGATGTGTATGATCAATATATATCTTTGGACCATTTTTAGGAGTTGTACATGATTAAGAATAATTTTTAGCAATTATACTATGTTGATATGGACTTACACTTGATTAAACATGTATCAAATTGATTAAAATGAATTTAATACCTTTGATTTTGAATGAAGATGTGAAATATCAGCTGGTCTAGAAGTTATAAATCTGGAAACGAGATTTAAAATATCTCTACTTTACTTAGATTTGAAGATACCTTATAAATATATATAGGGGTTGGCGGCCGGAATTGGTTTGGGCCTCCCCTTGGGCCCATTTGGCCCATTTTTCGCAATTTTAGTTTTTGTACACGAAATGCCGAATCCTAATTTAATTCGGGTTCGGTTTTTGACGCGAAAAATATACCGGGTATGACAAACAGTGCGAAAACAATCGTTTTTCGGCCATTTTTGTATAAATTTATAAAAGCATACTATTCGTTTGTAAAAATCGTAAATATTTTCATGGATCACTTAAAAATTCCCAATAAGTATTTTGTAAATCTTTTTTGGCTTAACGGATGATACAATTCTTGTTTCGTAACTCTCTTTCGCGTTTAAGTTCCTAACGAGTTGTTAAACGAGCATGTTTTCGTTTAACTGGTTTGCTATCATACTAAGGCCATAATACTAATATGTTGGCTTATATTCTATGTATATCTCTTATAGATGCCCCCCCCCCCCCGAGATATCTGGGTCATAACCAGACCCATTTGGTTATTCGTTCGTTCGTTACGCAATGAGCGGTTAAACGCTTATTTGATTTGTGAATACTGAGGTGTAACCAGTTTTGTCACGAATGTCACAAGAAGAGAATTAATTGGGTAAGTCTTGGAGAGAAAGTTGTCTTTGGAATATGCTAGAAAGATATTTTCTTATAATAAAAGATGCCAAATAAAATACTTAGGATAAAAATTAATTTAAGATGACCATAATTATTTATGTTACATGTTAAAATATTAATCTAGACATACCCGGTTCAACGTGTAAAATTAACGATTACACATCTAAACAATGAAATGAACATAGATTCAAGTATTTGCACATATGAAAATAATGTTTTTTTTGGGTAAAGGGATTCACCCGGTTAAATGCATTCACACAGCCAAAAAAATACAAGTAATATGACAGAGTGCCATATTAGTTCTCAAGTATGACATGCCATACAAGAGTAGACAAACCAAAACCACCAAAAACTGGTAAACACAGCTAAAGCTTACACAAGAACCAAGGAAAAAACAAAACAAAACACAAATCAACCATTATCATCAATTTGATGGGAAACTCCCGGCGGAAAGTGCCAATCCTCGAGAACCCGATTAATCCGTTCAGAATTCTTGAACTTTAGAGTCATAAGCTTTAGGCGAGTACCCCTAATGATTTCGTCAGCAACAGTCGTAGGAGTATTCAAAGAGTTCCTGAAAAGCCGGTTATTTCGCTCCTTCCAAATAATGTACACCGAAGCCCCAAATAACAGCCGATTAACAACATTATCAATAGAGTTGGACATTCCAAATTGAGACACATATTGAAGAATATTCGCCCAACCATTTCTGCACCCCTGAAACTTCCCTTTCATTTTTACAATACTCCAAACCTCAGAAGAGAACTTACAATCAAAGAAGAGATGATTACGAGAATCCGGCTCTCCATTACAAAGAAGGCAGCAATACAAGTTATGATTTGGATACCCACCAATCTTCCACCCCATAATACGATTCTGCGTGCTCAACCTGTCATGAATCACAGTCCACAACATAAAGGAGTGTTTTGGAACATTGAGAGAACCAAACAACATGCACCCAAGACACCTTATCAGCCGGTCTCCGAAGAAGATGCCATATACCTGAAGCCGAGAAACTCATTGAAGTCCCATTCTCATCCATTACCACTATCTTGTCCCTCTTATCCGGACAAATACTTACCTCTTTTAAGTTCGAAAGAATTGGGTATCTCAAAAACCAATCAGGCGGCCAACCCCAGTTATTATGATGAACCACATCACTGACACAGGTCTCTAAAGACAATCCAGCCCGATGTATAGCTCTAGGGTTGATATAATCAATTAAAGGACAAAGATTATCCCATTTATCGTACCAAACTGAAGTAGATCTCCCATTACCAATTTCATGCCATATAAACTGTCTAATATGGGGACGAAACTGAATAATTTTCCTCCACCCCCAAGTACACGAGTTAGGAATCTGCAAGCTCCAAAAATTTCGCCCCTTCATTTTATACTCATGAATCCATTTAACTCACAACGAATTACGCACATTGATTAAGCTCCAAATATGATAAACCAGAAGAGAGTTATTGACATCCCGGATACGCCGGATACCCAAACCACCTTCACATTTCGGCCGACACACAATATCCCAAGAGACTTTATGCTTTCCCTTATTGTGACCATAGTCCCAAAGGAAATTTTTAATCCGTTTCTCAAGATCAGCAATAAGTCTAGAAGGGAGTGAAAACACAGCAGACCAATAAATATATAAGGACGACAGAACAGACCTGACCAGCTGCAGTTTACCCGCAAAAGATAACGTTTTATTCTTCCAATCTCCAATCCGACTATCCATACAATCCAGCAACCTCTTACAATCACGGTAATTTAACCTCGTGGAAATAAGCGGAACTCCCAAGTATTTAACCGGGAGCCTTCCTTCAACGAAGGGCATAATATTCAAAATACCACTTTTAACGCGGTCCGGGACATTACAGAAAAACGCGGTACTTTTCGGAACACTCGGAGTAAGCCCGGACATATCTTTGAAATCATTCAGAGCCCCCATAATGGTTATCGCAGAATTCACATCACCTCGAGCAAACAGGAACAAATCATCCGCAAAGCAAATATTGATAATATTTAATTTTTCACAATAACGATGAAAACGGAACGAGCGTTCAATACGAACCTTTCGATGCAAAATTAACGTGAGAGCTTGCATAACCAGCGTGAAAATATAAGGGGACATCGGATCACCCTGTCTCAGACCTCTTTTACCACTAAAGAACCCGTGTAAGTTCCCATTAACGAATATCGAAAAGGAAGAAGTGGTTATGCACTCCATTATCCAATGAATCATCCTATCGTGGAAACCATACCCAAAAAGAATATCACGAATGAAGTCCCAACTGACCGTATCGTGGAAACCATATGAAAATAATGTTAATAACTTGAAATTAATTATTTATGATTTAATAATAATAATAATAATAATAATAATAATAATAATAATAATAATAATAATAATAATAATATAGTTTTGAAATTGATGTTGTAACTTAGCAAATAAAAATCAATAATATTAATAATAAAATAAATAAATAATCTTTAATAAAAATCAAAAATCTAAAGTAGGTCGGGTTTTCAGGGTTGAAAAATAGCAAATGTTACACATAAATGTATGCAGTGTCTTGTTAAATATTATGTAGAATATGATTATTTTTTCTCTATTAATTTAAAGTAGATTGAAATAGTTTGCGGGTCTTTTCAATTCAAATACAAAAATTAAAAAGATATTACATATATAATTTAAATAAATGCATATTACATTACGAATATTTGTTATTTTTCAAACTTACTAAAATGCATGAGATCATATGATATCTTTTATATTACATTCATGTGCTTAGTATTATCTCATGACTCTTTTTATTGGACTCTAGACGGCAACCTTGATTTCTCACATTTTCATTTTTCTAAACCCTAACCGAATGAAATTATCTTGATTCTAATTGGTATACTTTGTCACCATCATCTTTTATATATAACTTCATGATTTCAAACTACTTTATTATGCTATTTTGTTTCAAACATGGTATCTATATCATTTTCTTATGTGAGTTTCTCTTGAAGATAATGATTTGATTGTTGGATCCTATGATATGCAATATGAGAGCAACATTGTATCCTTTACACCTTCAACTCTTGTATTTGAATAGATATTCGTCTAGTATGGTTAGATGTTGAGATTGCATGGCTCATGCTTTAACTTTATTATAAATTGTAATATCCGTTTATATTCAATTAATTCGTTAAATTACGTGTCGTTTACGCTTAATTTTTAACGCTGGAGATGATAATATAAATATGATGTGGTCTAAATATTAGGATGGAAATGATATGCATAACATAGGAACAATATAATATGTATTGTACAGATTATTCTCTAGTTAATGTTGGGTAGAGGTGCACAAATCGGGTTCAAATGGAAAACCCGAACCGGTTCCAAACCGGTTTTTTCACACCGGGTTGTAAAATGGCACAGGTTCCAATCAAGAACCGGTTCGGTTCCCGACCCAAACCGATGCCCAGATATGCGAACTTTTAAGAACCGGGTAGGGTATGAACCGGAACCGGTTTTTACGTAAAAACCGGTTCCACTGGTTTTTTTTGAAATTTAAATATTAGAGCCGTTAGGAACCGGTTCCAACGGCTATATAGCCGTTTTTGACCGTTGGAACCGGTTTTTTAACTATAAATAGGTTATTTTCTTACCATAAACAGCAAGGTTTGTTTGTTTACTTGTTAAACCACTTCCAAAACTATAAAACACACTCCAAACCACAATTAACCTTAAACCGACAACAAATGGCAACCAATGATGACGTTGTTATGGTGATCGAAACAACAAGATGCCCCGATGTTTGGGTTCATTACGATTTGTGTCTCATGACCGACTCACATGAGTTGGCACGTTGCAAATATTGCTCGAAGTTTCTTAAAGCAGGGTCCAACTCGACATTACGAAAACATACGAATAAGTATTGTCGAGAGAACCGGTTCCAACGGCTATATTACCGTTGGAACCGGTTCCAACGGCTAATTGGTGTCTAAAAACCGGTTCCAACGGCTATATTACCGTTGGAACCGGTTCCAACGGCTAGTTTGACTTTTGTTTGACCCTTCAAAAAAAACCCGTCGGAACCGTTTTTTCCGGGTACGAACCGAACCGGTTCCAATTAAGAACCGGTAGGAACCGGGTTGGAACTGGTACTGATATACAAATAGGAGAACCGGGTACGATTTTTCGGGTACAAAAATACCCAAACCGGGTATTGTTCCAACCGGGTTGAAACTGGAACCGGTTCGGTTCCACCAGTTAGGTTCCGGAACCGGTTTTTTTGTGCACCTCTAGCTATTGGAGTAAATGGGCTGATGCATCAAGAAAGAAAAGGGCCAATTAAGAAACAAAGACTTGTGAATAACAAAAAGAAGCAACCGAAAAGTTTGAAAAAAAAAACCATACTGCCTCACGTAATTGTTATTATTTTGTTTGGGGAATCTTGAGGACTTTGGAGGATATAAATTTCGGTGGAATAAAGGAGGAGCGGCAACAGGTGACACAAAGCAGGCGCAAGTGAGGATTATCTTCAAGGTGTTCGGGTTCACATCTACTCATCTAAACCCGGTTTCTTTGGTTTGAATTTATTATTTTTATTATGAACTTGGTCATTGAACCTAATTATTTTGTTTTGTTCCTGAGTATGAGTGTTGTCTAAACCCCCTATCTACCTAGGTTTTTGATAACTACTTTGTGATTTAAGGTTTTTTTCATGGCTTTTGGATATTAATGTTGGATTAATATTAAAGTAGAGAATCTTTTTATAATTGGTTTGATGTGTTTGCATATATAATTTTGATTTATTATTGATCTTTGTTCTGTATGTGTCTTGTTGAACTTCTTTCAGTTATAGACGCATATTTAGGTCGCTTACTTTGTGTTTGTGATTATTTTATAGTTTTGCTAGACGTAGTAATCCATAGGAACATTGGTTGGTGATTTATTAAAATTTTATATTCTACCTATCTAGAGACTGAGAGGTAGAAGATAGTCGGGTTGTCCTTGGGATTAGGTGTTTAGGCTAGAACGCTCTGACAAGAGGTTTCATAGATTTCCCTAGTTTCATTGTAATTCCGTGTCTTAGCGATTGTTCTTAGGTTACCTCTTGCACTTTAGTTTCATTGCAATTCCGTGTCTTAGCGATCTTTCTTTTAGGGTACTTTAGTATTGTTGGAGAGACTGACAGGTAATCCGACCAGCCGGTAAGTTTAAATGCCACTTAAGGTTTCCTTTTAGGTCACACCCGGAGAATGATCAGGGATCCACTAGGTTGTCTAAGGGTGTTGTATTTTAAGATCCCGGTTCCATCATAGTTTCCATAGCCGAGAGAGATCCAAGATTCACAAGTAGGATTCTAATCCAAGGTAGTGCTTCTCCCATCTTTGTGTTCATCTAGATAACAAGTTTAAGTCTGTTAGTGTCAGTGCCAGTTTTAGTTTAAGTATTTTTTTAGTTTATAGTTAATAAATAAAAAAACACAAAAATCAATTAAATATATTTATTTAAGTTTTTAGTCTGAGTCTAGTTTAGGTGTCGTTAGTGTCCTTTGGGTTCGATATCCAGACTTCATTAGGTTTTACTACAGTTGATAGGTACACCTGCCTGTCTAGTGGTCTAGCATTAGGATAGTCTAGATTTATAAATTTAAAACTAGAGTGTCTAGGTTAGGTTAAGTTTTTATAGACCGCTTTCAGCACGTCACTAACACAAAAGACAAACCTGGGATTGAGTTAGGGCAACCTTAATTTGCCTTGAATGGAACAAATAAAAAATGGATAGTGGAAGGAGGAGTAGCGGTCGCCTGATAGGGAATTTAGGGTTAGTTTTGTGTATTAAAATTCAAATTTTACGTACTTTTTTTTTGGGTAAAGGGATTCACCCGGTTAAATGCATTCCACACAACCATAAAGTACAAGTAATATGACAGAGTGCCATATTAGTTCTCATGTATGACATGCCATACAAGAGTAAACAAAACCAAAACCAAAACCACCAAACACTGGTAAACACAGCTAAAGCTTACACAAGAACCAAGTAAATAAACAAAACAAAAACAAATCAACCATTATCATCAATTTGGTGGGAAACTCCCCGCGGAAAGTGCCAATCCTCGAGAACCCGATTAACCCGTTCAGAATTCTTGAACTTTAGAGTCATAAACTTTAGGCGCGTACCCCTAATGATTTCGTCCGCAACAATCTTAGGAGTCTTCAAAGAGTTCTTGAAAAGCCGGTTGTTTCTCTCCTTCCAAATAACGTAAACCGAAGCCCCAAATAACAGCCGATTAACAACATTATCAATAGAGTTGGACATTCCAAATTGAGACACATATTGAAGAATATTTGCCCAACCATTCCTGCACCCCTGAAACTTCCCTTTCATTTTTACAATACTCCAAACCTCAGAAGAGAACTTACACTCGAAGAAGAGATGATTACGAGAATCCGGCTCTCCATTACAAAGAAGGCAGCAATACAAGTTATGATTTGGATACCCACCAATTTTCCACCCCATAATACGATTCTGCGTGCTCAACCTATCATGAAGCACGGTCCACAACATAAAGGAGTGTTTTGGAACACATTGAGAGAACCAAACAACATGCACCCAAGACACCTTATCAGCCGGTCTCCGAAGAAGATGCCATATTCCTGAAGCCGAGAAATTCATTGAAGTCCCATTCTCATCCATTACCACGATCTTGTCCCTCTTATCCGGACAAATACTGACCTCTTTTAAGTTCAAAAGAATTGGATATCTCAAAATCCAATCAGGCGGCCAACCCCAGTTATTATGATGAACAACATCATTGACACAGGTCTCTAAAGACAAGCCAGCCCGATGTATAGCTCTCGGGTTAATATAATCACTTAAAGGACAAAGATCATCCCATTTATCATACCAAACTAAAGTAGATCTTCCATTACCAATTTCATGCCAAATAAACTGTCTAATACGGGGACGAAACTGAAGAATTTTCCTCCACCCCCAAGTACACGAGTTAGGAATCTGCAAGCTCCAAAGATTTCGCCCCTTCATTTTATACTCATGAATCCATTTAACCCACAAGGAATTACGAACATTGATTAAACTCCAAATATGATAAACCAGAAGAGAGTTATTGACATCCCGGATACGCCGAATACCCAAACCACCTTCACATTTCGGCTGACACACAATATCCCAAGAGACTTTATGCTTTCCCTTATTGTGACCATAGTCCCAAAGGAAATTTTTAATCCGTTTCTCAAGATCAGCAATAAGTCTAGAAGGGAGTGAAAACACAGCAGACCAATAAATATATAAGGACGACAGAACAGACTTGACCAGCTGAAGTTTACCCGCAAAAGATAAAGTTTTATTCTTCCAATCTCCAATCCGACTATCCATACAATCCAGCAACCTCTTACAATCACGGTAATTTAACCTCGTAGAAATAAGAGGAACTCCCAAGTATTTAACCGGGAGCCTTCCTTCAACGAAGGGCATAATATTCAGAATACCACTTTTAACGCGGTCCGGGACATTACAGAAAAACGCGGTACTTTTCGGAACACTCGGAGTAAGCCCGGACATATCTTTGAAATCATTCAGAGCCCCCGTAATAGTTTTAGCAGAATTCACATCACCTCGAGCAAACAGGAACAAATCATCCGCAAAGCAAATATTGATAATATTTAATTTTTCACAATGACGATGAAAATGGAACGATCGTTCAATACGAACCTTTCGATGCAGAATTAACGTGAGAGCTTGCATAACCAGCGTGAAAATATAAGGGGACATCGGATCACCCTGTCTCAGACCTCTTTTACCACTAAAGAACCCATGTAAGTTCCCATTAACGGATATCGAAAAGGAAGAAGTGGTTATGCACTCCATTATCCAATGAATCATCCTGTCGTGGAAACCATACCCAAAAAGAATATCACGAATGAAGTCCCAACTGACCGTATCATAAGCTTTCTGGATATCAACTTTAAAAGCACATCTAGGCGGACCATTATTAGTGTGATAATTATGCATTAATTCTTGGGTCAAAAGAATGTTATCAGAAATCCTACGCCCAGGAACAAACGCAGACTGATTGATATCAATTAACGACTCCAAACCCTTCATCATACGAACCGAGATAATCTTGGTAATGCATTTATATAAACTGTTGCAGCACGAGATGGGACGAAAATCATTAGGAGTCAAAATGGTGGTCACTTTGGGAATAAGGGCAATAATAGTGTGGTTAACCTGTTTAAGGAGACTTCCTTTTCTGAAAAATTCATGAACCGCCAAACAAACATCTTTCCCAACAATATCCCAAGAACTTTTGAAGAAAGCCGAGGAAAAACCATCAGGCCCCGGCGCTTTGGAATTCCCAATCGAGAAAAAAGCATCCTTGATTTCCAAATCGGATATAGGTCTAACCATAAGCTCCGCCTGAGAGGCCGAAAGCTTAGTAGTAAAAATCTGATTATCCGGTTTTCTCAATGGTTGCAAATCTGAACCAAAGATGTTCATAAAATGATTAACAAACACCGAAGGAACATCCGACCCCTCAAATAATCGGCCCTGAACATCACTTATAGTATCAATACGACCAATATGGTTTCGCATTTTCAAAGAATTGTGAAAGTACGCAGTGTTAGAGTCACCAAGCTTTAACCAATCGACTTTAGCCTTCTGTTTAAGGAATTCTTCCTCATCTTTAGCCGCCTCATGATAAGCCTTAAGATAACTACTCTGCTCCCGAATCAACTCCAAATTAGTAGGGTCAATGTCAAGACGGGTTTGACAAGCATCCAGAAGGGTTCTCAGATCATTAACTTTCTTGTGGAGATTGCCTTGCCGGTGCAGCAAAGAACGGATTGGATGTTTTAAGTTTAGGAGTTTCTTTACCACGCGAAACATGTGATAACCATTCACCTCAATTTTCCAGCCGTTAGCAATAATATCATTATAACCCGGTTTTCCAATCAAAAAATTAGGGAATTTAAACGGTTTAGGCTTACCTTTAATAAGAGAGGGGAATTTCAATAAACATGGAGAGTGGTCTGAAATCCGGTACGGAAGGAACACCGCCGAAGAATCATTAAAAATCTCCATGAATTTAGAGTTTCCCATCACCCTATCAAGCTTTTTGAAAAGACCCATACCCGTTTTCGGTTTATTGCTCCAAGTGAATTGGAGCCCGACCCCATTTATATCCTCAACTTCAATGTTCTTAACACAATCATGAAAATCAAGCATCCCAGTGGAAATTTTGGAAGAACCATGTAAGCTGTCTTCCAAATTAAGAGCACAATTAAAATCTCCTAGTAAAGCCCACGGTTTAGCACGAGTGAATTGTTTATGAACAGCAAGATTATGCCATAACTCCCTTCTTTTCAAATAACAATTCTCAGCATACACGAAAGAACCATACATCACCTTGATATCCAGCTTAAACTTTAACTGAACGTGAAGAACCTGGTTCGAATAATCAATAACCATAAGATCAACCAAATCCGTATTCCACCCCACGATAATCCGAGTACCTTTATCACAAACACTACCATTGCTGGTCCAATCCCAATTTTTACAAATCTTCTTACAAACATCAAAAACCGCGTTTAATTGTACGTGAGACTCAAGAATAGCACACACCTGAATATTATTATCTTGGATTACCTTACGAACCTCTTTTTGTTTAAGAGGGCGGTTCAACCCTCTTATATTCCATGAAGCAATAGTACCCATTAAGCACCCAATTCACCGGGTGTGCTTGCACCCTCAGAACCAATATCCGCTTTCATACTGTTAGCCACATCCGTAAACAGCTCCTCCACATCATCCTCATCTTCATCACTTTCTGGTTCGTCCACCAAATTACCAAACCGGTTATGGGTTTGGACAGAATGCATTTCCTTTGACTCAACCCCCACCGCCTTAGAAGCTGCAGGTTTACCCACTGGATGATTAGTGTCTTGTCTTTGAGAGGGTGGTTTATTTGCAGGCTGTGTCACAGCAGGTTTAGTAACCGGTCGATAGACAAGATTATGTTTCTTGACTTGCGTATTAACTTTTTTCTTTCCCTTCACCCTTTGGAAACCATCATCATTATTGACTTTCATTGGTTCTTCATTTAACATTTTCTCATGAACTTGTTTCGGGCATTGAGTGTTTGAATGGCCAAACACTTCACATAAGGAACATCTGGGGGGCTCCCAATAATATTCAATCTTAATCTCCGATATCTTGTTTGTCTCCCCCAACGTATCTGGAACAGCTACAACCAGCTTCCTCTTAATGTCCTGGTTTGCATGAAGTTCAACTTGAACTCTAGCAAAACTACTTCTTCCCCACGATTCCTTACACATATTGGCAGTGTAAGAATCCATACTTATCGGATCCCCAATTCTTGAAGCGAGCATACTTAGACCCTCCTCAGTAAATGCACCCAGAGGAATATTCTGTAATCTGGCCCAAACCGGAACAGACCGTATATCCTCCTTTTCCAAATCTGACTCCAAAGTCCAAATATTAAGAATATTGGGGACATTCCTAATCATCCAAGGACCATCTTCAATCAGCTGCATCATCCCAGCTTCCGTATGAAACTTGAAAAAGAAAAACCCTTTCGCATTCATCATAAGTCTCGTAAGCCCATATTTGTTCCAATTTTTCTTAGCAAAATACTCAACAACCGGAAAAGGAAGTCTGTTACCCAGAAAATAACCAAACAAGGTATTATTAAACCTATCGTTAACTTTCTTGACAGATTCAATCGGGATAACCACATCAACTCCTTCCATTGTAGACTCCACATTTAGTTTTCTTAATGTTACCTTAGTTGTCTTGTTTTCAAGTTGGACAACACTCATATACGAAGGCTTCGAATTTTCCATATGTTGCTCCTTCCCTACATCCCTTTGAATATTAAATGATTCAGATCCAAACGCCTTGTTGTTGTCCGAGACAAAGGCAGAAAAACCTCCATCTTGTTGAATATTTAACGAATCTGAACCAATAACCTTGTTATCATTCGAACAACCACTATCTTTTTTCCCCACGGCTGAACAACCACCATCTTTGTTTATTACATCATTTAAAGGAGCATTGAATGTAGTGTTTGCAGCAAACGAAACAAACGAACTCGTAGCGTTAGGGTTTCCCAACGAACCAGATTTCAGAGCCCCCCTACGTGGGAGAACCCCATCAATGTTCGTTACCCGATTGGCTGAAAACCCTTGCTTAACACGATCAACAAAACCATTACCACCCTTCTGCTCCATGCAAACCCAAGAACGAAAACACTTCACAAACCCTAATCGGTCACTCACTCAACGAACAGCCGAAAGAACCCTAACCTTGATTAACCACGAGGTCCTTAATCAGTTAATAGGATTGTATCAATCTAACTAAACTATCACAGATAGCCGTGATCAACACAAACCTACTAAGCAATCAGAACCACGGATAGATCAAGATTCAATCAACACCAAAAACCAGCCAAGAAAACCCTAATCAAGATCGGCCAAGAACAATCAGCCAAGAACAAAGATCAAGATCAAGATCGGCCAAGAACAATCAAGATCAAGATCAAGATCAGCCAAGAACAACCAGCCAAGATCAAGATCAATATCGGCCAAGCAACACCAAGATCCAAGGAAACGATCAAGAGCAAGAACCAAAGATCAAGATCGACCAAGAAAAAGATCAAGATTGACCAAGATCAGCCAAGATCTCCCCAAGAATCAATCAAGATCTGCCAAGAAAGATCAAGGTCAGCCAAGATCAACAATGATCTTCCCAAGAAACGCACAAGATCAACCAAGAAAACCCTAATCAAGATCGGCCAGGATGGATCAAGATCAAGCAACTCCTAATCAAGATCAAGATGGATCAAGATCAAGAAAACCCTAATCAAGATCAAGATCGGCCAAGCAAATAGATCAATAACAAGAACAAAGATCAAGATTGACCAAGACCCAAGGAATCGGCCAAGATTAGCCAAGATCCCCCTAGGATCGATCAAGACAAACCTTAATCAGCCAAGATCGATCAAGACAAACCCTAATCGACCAAGAAACAGCCAAGATCAGCCAAGTCCCTTGTTCCCAAAGTTTATATAATACCCTTTCAAGAATAACTACAAGGCCCCTCGACTTGGAATGACAACAAATCCATTGATATACAAAACTATACTAGAGATTCTACTACACAAGAAATTTACCAAGGTTACAAGTTCACCCTCCTTACAACATGATTTGTCCTCGAATCCTGATATATAACTGAACCTTCAAAATAGCTAAAAGACCCCTTAACTCTTAGGATGGAAATATTTGACAACTGAACGGATCTATGTAAGGTTCTTTATTTCCTGGGAATTTATGGGCGTTACATGATATAAGATTGTTATGGTGATTAAATGTAGGAATAATACCTAATTTCTAAGTCATGTTATTCCATGATAATTAAAGAAAGAAGTATGCATAACTTCATTACCTCTATTAAAACATTATTTTATGTAAGCAAGTGGTTATAATAAGTATCTATAAGATAATTTACTTTAAAGATGAGACAATCTCTTAAATTCCTAAGTGAATTGTCCGTAATATTTTAGTTAAAATAACCTTTGTATTATACTTAAAATACCAATTAAGATTAGTTAAGTTGTATAGTATTAACCTTGAATTATCAGTTATTAACCCACACACCTCTTGAACATTTATAGAACTCATGTAATAATCACCCAAGAGTTGTTAACATAGGCTATGTTGCACACTCACTTGACAAGTAATTAACCGATTTTAGTGGAAGAACATCGACAATTCGTTTTCACAATATTTACAATCATTACCCATTTTAAGATGATCAATTACCGCTAGTACTTCACTTGATCCATGTCAATGTTAGGATTTATGTTTTTTTCTCAACCAAGCCCTTACAAGAATGGCAGTTCCTTGGCTTATCATCAAGCTCGATACTTGGTGTCTCTTTTAAAGTTCATAACCAAGGCCTCACAAGACTAGCAATTTCTTGGCTTATCGTCAATTTCGGTGCCTGGGGTATCTTTTAAGAGTATTTTAACATTCCTCATCAAGTGTTAATTGCAACATAACCTTTACTTATTAAAAACTAATTACATGTTTAACCAATATTCAATTAAGATTCATTAATAAACAAGATGATATTACGAAAGTTTACCAATAATAAAGATGATGTTATCCATCAAAGTAATAGATATAAACATGATCAAATTAAAACAATCTAACCAATTTGGATGACTAATCTTTGATGCTAAGGACTTCTTCCACAAGCTTAATCTCCTTAATCTTCAAGGGTTGGATGGATGGGATAGTTCCCTTATTAATGGTGGTAAAAGGAGGTGGGTGAAGTGAATTTAATGGTGTGTAAGATGTATTGAATGTGGAAGATGAGCATTCAATTTATAGAGTGACTAGGTGAAAGGCCTCGAACCCCGGGAACCCTACGTATTCATATAAAACACTTGTAAAAATATTTAAACTTGAAAATAGTTAATTCCATTAAAACAACCAATTCAGAGTATAATTCAGCGGAAAACATAAATAATAAACTAAGTTCCCAAAACTCGGGAATTATGCCCAAAACCAATTTAAATGTATTTAAATAATTGTTAAAAAAATGTTTATTAATATTGGAACATCCGACTAAGCATGCTCTCCACCGTCCAAGTAGCTTCGTGCACGTCCAAGCGGTAATGCATCCACCTCCTATCCTGAAACTCACACTAACATGCACACAAAGTCAGCTTGAGCTGAGTGAGTTCAAGTTTTAATAAATAACATCAATAATAATAATCATAACAGTCATTCCCAAAGGTTTTAAACTATAAAAGGGATACATCAGTTAGGCCATCATCTTCGATAAATAATCATCGTTGTGTATATATACATATACAAACCTACATATAAACATCTTTATAAGTGCATCCCTATATATATATATATATATATATATATATATATAACATCCAAGTAATAACATCAGGGTCGAGCGAACGTACAACCCAAACACGTAACATCAGGGTCGAGCAAACGTACAACCCAAACACATAACATCTCATCAACGTATGCAAACACAAAGTAGGCATACGTAACATCCGTAGTCGATACGACTACAACATCGCCAAATATAGGCCATACAATAATATATATATACATACTATAACATCCCAAGTCCCACCATATATATACTAGCAAGCCTATATGAAGTAGTTTAAACGTTTCATCAAGTAAAATCACTTAGGTGCGCATGCTAGCTCAAAATCTTAATAGAGTAAAAAGAGGGCATCATGAACTCACCTGACACAAGGCACGTATTCACCCCGAGCTAGGAAATCCCTAAGTGATCCCAAACTAAAACACCTGTCGGTTTACATACAATCGTTACAATCGACATCGAAAGGACTCGTTTATCCTACGAGACGTTCTAACATGGTTCGAGTTACCTAAACCCTCGACCTCATCAAACTAAACCACAACAGCCCCCGAGGCCTCCCATTCACCAAAACAACCCTTAGACACTCCCAGGAATAAAGAATTCCCAAATTACCCCCGGAAGCACTAGGTGATACCAATACGCGCGTTTAAGAGTCTTTTATGCCATTAACATCCAACTCAGCCCCGTGTGGTCCTAACATGATAAAATCACAGCCAACAAGTCTACACGACGCTACACGAGTCAAATGGGTCGGTAATTCGCAAGTACAACGCACCAACTACTCAATAAACGCAATTGCGCGTTGTACCGACCGTACATCAAACCAAGTGATTTTTTGCAACAGCCCGTACATCAAACCAAGTGTCCCTGAGCTGAATTGGTCGTTAATCACTTCAACACTTGCATTAAACGCATCAAACTACAATTCTAGTCAATCGAACACTAACAATCTAACTACAACTAGTTGACCAATCTAACGAACACCAATGAATCATGAGTTTTAGGTATGATATACGGGACATACCTAGGAAGATTGTGGTGCAAAAACTCACTTCAAACAGCCTCGACAAGAACACAATTGAACATCCACCGGTTAAGCCTAAAAGAACCTATCGATCAATAACAAGTAGAACGTGCAGATTTTGGCATGCGAAGATGCATTTAATTACATAGGATAACCTTTGATATAAATTATTAAATTTTTACCAGACTTTAATAAATGTCTTAGGTTTATAAAAGTATTTTTATTATATTTTTCTAGTGGACACAAAAATTTTAAAAATTCCTCCAACACAGTAAGATACCTGCAGCTATTTCAGTGCGTGACAAAATGGTTTTATTTTTATAAAATTCATTACCAAACCAAATTAAACGATTCCAATTGGGTTTGATTCTTAACTCAAAATATTAATTTACAGAAGTGGAACCAACTAATTTGGACTTGTTGAAAAAGAGTTAGGATGTTGGGAAGACAGACCAGAGTCCGTCATCCCGCATCAGCTTTGACACTCGATTTTATAAATTCATAAAAATCATTCAAATCTCGTCCAAAAACTACATATTATACCTTTCCGGAAACTAGACTCAAAGTAGAACATCATGGAATTAAGAATCGATCAAAAACAATGGATTATCATCGCGTTACAAACCCTACAATAAACGTAACTGTTATCATCAAAACTCAACCCTAACGTGTTCGATAACGGGTTTAATGGTGAAAAAGACTTGCATGGACGTTAGACTAACCTTTAATTTATGTTTTACGCTTACACGTTGCCTGGAATAAGAAAAATCATAGGGGGGGGACTTGGGAGCTGCCGATCGGAAGTGGTGAAAGGGTTAGGGTTTTCTTTTTTTTTTATGATATAAAATAATAAGTTTCATTCTAGCCCGTCCAAATTGAAGTATATGGCATCTTGGAAGATAAGTTAAATGATTAAACGTACCGGGATGACGTAAAGGCTTTCGAGAAACGTCGCTTAAATCCCGAGAATTATACATACTATACAAGCTTAAAATCTTTGAACCTGGAATTAACGGGTGTTACAAGTCCACCCCCCTTACAGTGGGATTCGTCCCCGAATCCCGATGCGACAGGAACATCTGCGGATAGAGTTTCATCATCTCACCTTCGGAATCCCAAGTAGCCTCGGAACCCCTACGGTGCCTCCACAGCACCTTTACCTGCCTAACCACTTTATTTCTCAAACGCCTTTCCTGACGGTCAAGTATAGCAATAGGTTCCTCAACGTAGTTCAGCTTACTATCAAGCTCAATATCATCAAGAGGCACATGGGCCTCTTCATCTGCTAAACATTTCCTCAAATGGGACACGTGAAAAGTAGGATGAATCCCTGCGATCTCTTCGGGCAATTCCAACCTATACGCTACCTCACCAACACGGGACAATATACGAAACGGACCAATAAACCTCGGACTCAGCTTGCCCCTTCTTACGAAAACGAATAGTACCCTTCCAAGGGGAAACTTTCAACATAACCCAATTCCCAGCCTCAAAGACAATAGGTTTTCGCCTTTTATCCGCATAGGACTTTTGACGATCCTGAGCGGCCTTCATAAAAGCCTTAATCTTATCAAGCTTCTATGTCGTAGCCTCAACCACCTCCAAACTACCCAACTGTTTCTGACCAATGGAACCCCAACAGACTGGGGTCTTACACCTCCTACCATACAACATCTCAAACGGTGGCATCCCAATCATGGCGTGATAACTTTTATTATAAGAGAACGCGACTGACGGTAAGTGACGATCCCAACTACCACCAAAATCGATAACACAAGCCCGTAACATATCCTCAAGAGTTTGAATGGTCCTCTCGGACTGACCATCCGCCTGTGGGTGATAAGTGGTACTGATGAGAAGTTTGGTACCGATCTCCTCATGAAACTTCTTCCAAAACTAAGAGGTAAATCGCGTGTCCCTATCCGAAACAATAGATACCGGCACCCCCGTGCCTAGAAACGATCTCACGAATAAACACATCGGCCAGCTGCTCAGAATTAAAAGTCTCTCGAATCGGCAAGAAATGAGCGCTCTTGGTCAGCCTATCAACGATTACCCAAATGGTGTCGTAACTACCCCTAGGAGTACGAGGCAGTTTAGTCACAAAATTCATCGTAAGATGCTCCCATTTCCACTCAGGTATTTCCATTGGTTGAAGTTTCCCGACGGCTTCTGGTTCTCGGCCTTAACTTGTAGACACGTTAAACACTTACTCACATACTGAGCTACCTCAAACTTCATCGCATGCCACCAATAATTCTTTTTCAGGTCTTGGTACATCTTGGTCGCGCCCGGATGAATGGAATAGCACGACTTGTGTGCATCATCCAAAATTTTACCTCTGAATCCCCCATACCTCGGTACCCATAAACGCCCATCCTTATACATCACCCCATCACCGACATCTTCCAACAAATTTTCCTGACCCCAAATACGTTCTGACATAATCTTTTCCACCTGCGAGGCTTCATTCTGGACGTTGGCTATTTGTTTCAAAATATCGGGTTTAAGAGTAAGCTGATAAGATTTCACACGAATAGGTTTCGGTCTCTCCTTCCGGCTCAACGCGTCTGCTACCACGTTAGCCTTACCGGGATGGTACATAATCTCCATATCATAATCCTTAATCAACTCCAACCATCGACGCTGACGCATATTCAGTTCCTTATGTTCGAAGAAATACTTTAAGCTCTTATGATCGGTATAGATAACGCAAGGAACACCTTACAAATAATGACGCCACAACTTAAGCGCAAACACAACCGCCGCTAGCTCCAAATCGTGAGTAGGATAATTCGCCTCATGAGGCCTCAACTGCCGTGAGGCATAAGCGATGACTCGACCTCGCTGCATCAGAACACACCCAAGCCCCTGGTAAGAGGCATCAGAATAAACCACTAAATCATCGGTGCCATCGGGTAAAGCTAGAATCGGGGCATGCGTCAACCTGTTCTTCAACTCGAGGAAAGCCTCCTCCTGCTCAGTATCCCAAACGAACTTAACACTCTTCTTAGTCAACATGATCAATGATGAAGCAATTTTCGAAAAGTTGGGAATGAAGCGGCGGTAATACCCCGCCAAGCCCAGAAAGCTACGAATTTTGGATGGAGACTTAGGAGATTCCCATTCGTTTACGGCTTCCACCTTTGCAGGGTCAACCAAAATACGACTCTGGTTAATAACATCACCCAAGAACTGAATCTCGCGTAACCAAAAGGAACACTTATAAAAAATTTTGCATACAACTTGTTCTTACGCAGAGCTTCTAAAACTTTCGAGAGATGACCGGCGTGATCGGATTCGCTTTTGGAATATACAAGAATGTCGTCGATGAACACAATAACCGAACTATCGAGCATCGGTCTACACACCCGGTTCATAAGATCCATGAACGCAGTCGGTGCGTTGGTCAAACCGAAAGACATCACTAAATATTCATAATGCCCATAACGAGTGCGGAAAGCAGTCTTAGGAATATCTTCCTCCCGAATCTTCAACTGATGATACCCGGACCTAAGGTCGATCTTCGAGAACCAACTAGCTCCTTGGAGCAGATCAAATAAATCGTCGATCCTTGGAAGAGGGTACCAATTTTTAAAAGTAATCTTATTCAATTCACGGTAGTCAATGCACATCCGCATGCTACCGTCCTTCTTCTTAACGAACAGGACCGGGGCACCCCAAGGTGAGATGATCGGTCGAATGAAGCCCTTGTCGAGCAAGTCTTCCAACTGAGCCATAAGTTCTTTCATATCATTCGGTGCTAGACGGTAAGGGGCTCGAGCAACGGGTTTTGTGCCCGGCACAAGGTCTATCTGGAACTCGACCTCACGGTCCGGCGGCACATCTGACAAATCATCTGGAAATACATCCGGGAAATCCCGAACGATAGGAACATCACCGACGGTAGCCCTAGACACGGAAAGAGATTTTCTTACGGCGACCTCAACCTCAAACACATCGACTACGCGCTCAGGTTATTCAACGAGGAACAGAAAGCTGTAGACACAAAACTTCTACTGGCGCCCGAATAAAATAAGACTGACGCCTGTAATTCAAGTAGAAAGGTATCTGGATAACATTACGCTCCTACTAAGCTAAATAGTTGCACATACATTCTTGAAGGAGCGAGGAATTTAAGCGGTCAAGTACCAAGGAACCCAGAGTGACAGCATGCTAGGCCTCAGCTAAACAATTACGCGCAAAGCGTTTGAGAGGATGGGAAACGAACAGGAGAGTTTAGGGAATAAGATGAACTTTAACGCTAACAACTCAAGAGTTAGCCAAATCCTATCCCTACAAAGACGGAACCCTAAAATAGTCAGACACAAGTGGTTTTTAGAACATGGAAGGTAAGGGTAAACTGCTAATAACGTTGATCAAATGTTATTAGTCGTTTACTTCACCGGCCCGTCCTAACCACCCCCTGCCCCTAACCACATTAGCATTCTATCTAACACTTAAACAGTTAATCATATACTGGAAACTTTAAAATTCAAAGGAATGACTAAACAATTTAAAGCTACCTCTTGGCGTGCAACTACTCGCGGTGGGCATACTAGTCTCTTTTCTTATAGTTCGAGTCCAAGCGTTCGAGGATGCTCGGATCCCTCGAACCATGGCTCTGATACCAAATTGTAAGGCCCCAAACCCCGGGAACCCTACAGTTGGTATTCATACAAAACACTTGTAAAAATATTTAAACTTGAAAATAGTTCATTCCACTAAAACAACCAATTTAGAGTATAATTCAGCGGAAAACATAAATAATAAACTAAGTTCCCCAAACCCGGTAATTATGTCAAAAACCAATTTAAATGTATTTAAATAAATGTTAAAAAAATGTTTATTAATATTGGAACATCCAACTAAGCATGCTCTCCACCGTCCAAGTAGCTTCATGCACGTCCAAGCGGTAATGCATCCACCTCCTATCCTGAAAATCACACTAACATGCACACAAAGTCAGCTTGAGCTGAGTGAGTTCAAGTTTTAATAAATAACATCAATAATAATAATAATCATAATAGTTATTCCCAAAGGTTTTAAACTATAAAAGGGATACATCAGTTAGGCCATCATCTTCGATAAATAATCATCGTTATGTATATATACATATACAAACCTAAATATAAACATCTTCATAAGTGCATCCCTATATATATATATATAACATCCAAGTAATAACATTAGGGTCGAGCAAACGTACAACCCAAACACGTAACATCTCATCAACGTATGCAAACACAAAGTAGGCATACGTAACATCCGTAGTCGATACGACTACAACATCGCCAAATATAGGCCATACAATAATATATATATACATACTATAACATCCCAAGTCCCACCATATACTAGCAAGCCTATATAAAGTAGTTTAAACGTTTCATCAAGTAAAATCACTTAGGTGCGCATGCTAGCTCAAAATCTTAAAAGAGTAAAAAGAGGGCATCATGAACTCACCTGACACAAGGCACGTATTCACCCCGAGCTAGGAAATCCCTAAGTGATCCCAAAACTAAAACACCTGTCGGTTTACATACAATCGTTACAATCGACATCGAAAGGACTCGTTTATCCTACGAGACGTTCTAATGGTTCGAGTTACCTAAACCCTCGACCTCATCAAACTAAACCACAACAGCCCCTGAGGCCTCCCATTCACCAAAACAACCCTTAGACACTCCCAGGAATAAAGAATTCCCAAATTACCCCCGGAAGCACTAGGTGATACCAATACGCGCGTTTAAGAGTCGTTTATGCCATTAACATCCAACTCAGCCCCGTGTGGTCCTAACATGATAAAATCACAGCCAACAAGTCCACGCGACGCTACACGAGTCAAATGGGTCGGTAATCGCAAGTACAACGCACCAACTACTCAATAAACGCAATTACGCGTTGTACTGACCCGTTGGAGTAACCGACAACCACTTCAGCCCCATAACTTATAAAAATGATTTTTTTGCAACAGCACGTACATCAAACCAAGTGTCCCCGAGCAGAATTGGTCGTTAATCACTTTAACACTCGCGTTAAACGCATCAAACTACAATTCTAGTCAACCGAACACTAACAATCTAACTACAACTAGTTGACCAATCAAATGAACACCAATGAATCATGATTTTTAGGTATGATATACGGGACATACCCAGGAATATTGTTGTGCAAAAACTCACTTCAAACAGCCTCGACAAGAACACAATTGAACATCCACCGGTTAAGCCTAAAACGACCCTATCGATCAATAACAAGTAGTACATGCAGATTTTAGCATGAGAAGATGCATTTAATTACATAGGATAACCTTTGAAATAAATTATTAAATTTTTACCAAACTTTAATAAATTTCTTTGGTTTATAAAAATATTTTTATTATATTTTTCTAGTGGACACAAATTATAAAAATTCCTCAAACACAGCAAGATACGTGTAGCTATTTCAGTGCGTGAGCTTTTTATAAAATTCATTACCGAACCAAATTAAACGATTCCAATTGGGTTTGATTCTTAACTCAAAATATTAAGTTCCAGAAGTGGAACCAACTAATTTGGACTTGTTGAAAAAGAGTTATGATGTCGGGAAGACAGACCAGAGTCCGTCATCCCGCATCAGCTTTGACACTCGATTTTATAAATTCATAAAAACCATTCAAATCTCGTCCAAAAACTACATATTATACCTTTCTGGAAACTAGTCTCAATGTAGAACATCATGGAGTCAAGAATCGATCAAAAAAAAATGGATTAACATTGCGTTACAGACCCTAAAATAGACGTATACGAATCTGTCAGCAAACTGTTATCATCAAAACTCAACCCTAACGTGTTCGATAACGGGTTTAATGGTGAAAAAGACTTGCATGGACATTAGACTAACCTTTAATTGATGTTTTACGCTAACACCTTGGCTGGAAAAAGAAAAATCGCATGGGGGGGGGGACTTGGGAGCTGCCGATCGGAAGTGGTGAAAGGGTTAGGGTTTTCTTTTTTTTTTTTTTATGATATAAAATAATAAGTTTCATTCTAGCCTGTCCAAATTGAAGTATATGGCATCTTGGAAAAAAAATTAAATGATTAAACGTACCGGGATAACATAAAGGCTTCCGAGAAACGTTGGTTAAATTCCGATAATTATACATACTATACAAGCTTTAAATATTTGAACCGGGAATTAACGGGTGTTACACTAGGTCACCAAAACGCGACCATGGTGACTTTTTGTCATGTTGTAATTAATGCTCGTTGTCTAATACTACAGCAGAGGTGAACACGCCCATGTTTTGTTGGGCACGGCTGTGGTGCTTCTAGAAGAGTGAAAATTTGTCATTTTCTCTTGTACTTTAAGCGTGGGGTGTGTTTTGGTAAAACATGACCATGTTTATCTTCAGAATCTTCTATTTGGACTTTACCTTTTGTACTTTTCAACATGTGGTGTGTTTTGGTTAACATGGCCATGTTGTCACTTCCTGAATTTTTGTCCTTTGTTCGTATGTTCTAGGCATGGCCATGCATTGATTCACCATAGGGTGTGTTGAGTTTTTTTCACTGTTTTTCTCTGTTTTTCTTTATATATCTATTCGTTTTATTCTTTAAGGCTATATTTACCTTTAGATTGAAATTATGAACATTAGTGGTTATTTATTTTAATTTAATTGCCGATATTACACTTTATTTGGAGATATTTAAGTGCCAAAAAGATGTATAAATTATTATACATCAAATCTTCCTACATTTGAACCTTGCTTGTCATCAAGCAAGCTTTAAACAAATTCTTCGAACAGCATGTTAACCAAAGCTAAACATCCCGAGAAATTTAGAAAGTACCGGTAATTCATAAGAGCAAAATGTGTTAGTATTTGAAACTATGATTTGCTTTTATGAGCCTCTGTTTATGCACAACGTCGCGTGCTCGCAATGTTCGCACACACTCGGATTTATATATGGACATACATGTAATGTTGTATGTATAAACACTCTTAGTGAAGATACAACTTTACAGAGAATATACTTGTTGAGAGATCAATTCTCCACCCACTTCGTGTGATGCTGCATACGTTAAAAGATTGTATATTTTCAAGAGTTTTGGTATGTGGGTGATAGATTTTGTCGGGTATTTTGGCAAAGGTGCTCAGAGGGGTACGACTAATCGAGATTCTTCCTTGAATTTTTGTCTTTTTGTTGCTCTTGCTCCATTCTTCGTCCCGAAGTGTGGTGAATCAGCAATTTTTATTCAAACCTAATGACTTTTTTAATGTTAGATCATCAAGAACAGTTTTATCCAAGATGTGGATCAGTTCTTCCTCACCCCTGATCTAAACATAATTTCCAACTTTAATGGATCGTTCAACTTTGAGCCTAATAGCCACCACCCTCATTAGTTCGGTATATTCATATTGGGACTCAGTTTGACTTACTCTACATCTTCCTTCGTGAGACCAATTTCCGCAGCCCAAGCATCGTTCATGTCTTTTCGCTCGTCTTTTGATTGTGTTTTTGAAAATCCCATAAAATGTTAGCCTTTGTTCCTCTTGGCGCCACTTTTTCCTCACCTCATTGCTAAAGATAAAGATTCTCTCCCTAAGTTCTGGAGGCAACCTAGGTTTCACGAATTGTAGGTAGCAAAGTAAATTGAAATCGAAAGAATGCATTCCAGTTCTTTAGGATATGCCGGTAAAGGACAAATGCTGAATTTTACCGTTGAAAATGATAATCTGGTAGGATAGAGTTTTGGGTAGGTTTGGTGTTTTAGTGATAGGAATAGGGTTTGTTTTGGTATGGTTTTGACTGTGGTTGCTTGTGGTTTTTGTTGGAAATATTCTACCTTTCATGTTATGCAACATATCGTCTGATCTCGAATAGAATACTCAAGACAAGTTCTAATCCGCAAGAAGCATATGACTCACTCAAAAGTATCCAGTGTATGAGTATTTTTCTGAATATATGCGTGAAGGCTTAATTCTCACAAAACGGAGAGATTAGGTGAAAATGCCATATTTTGCATAAAGTTAGACTCAATATTGCAAACCATATTTATAATCCATCACTCTTTTGAAATAGATTAGTTTTGCTATAATGTTTCTCGTTATTTCTTAGTTTCCCGGGTTGTCAAAAATATTTAGAAAGCTATTGGTTTTTATTGATGTAAAAAGAGTAATTTTGAAAAATTAGTTCAAAAATTTTGCTTTTTAGACTTGGTTTAGCTAGGTGTAAATATTCTCCCCACACTTAAATCTCACATTTTCCTCAATTTGAAAAGATTTAAAAATAAATAGAAAACGAGGCTTAAACGGGATTTTACTTCCCTATGAGCCGAGTCAAAATTTTGTCACCTTGCACGCCGGGTTGTTTTTAGCACTAAGAATATATCATACCTGTATAAAATCTTTAAATATAACCACAAATATAATACACAAAATATAAGACATAAAGTAAGCATGGGCATATAATTACCCATGTTGCCCGGTAAGTAGGCACCATACATAATTAATAAATATTGTTTGATAACATCCATACGAAGAAAACGAAAATAAAAGTGTTCAACACATAACCATAAAGAAACCATCAGAATAAGTCAACACAACCACACACCTAGTCATTTTACAAAGATCCTACAGGTACGCATACGTGGGATGGGGTAAGGACTCTCAATGTCAATCATGGGCTATCTAGGTCCATAACTATGGTTGAGCAGTCTACGAAACTTACAATGCGTGGTTTGTTGGAGACTACTTCCACATTCCCATCCTCGAGCATAAGTCAAGGTCTAGGGCAAGGGAGCTTGCCCTAGTGTGCCTCGAGTGTCTAATCTATACTTCCTGTAAAGATTCATAATCCACCCTCCTCCAAAAATGGTAAACGAACCCCGGGTTGGGAATTCTTAAAAAGTAAAGAGCAAAGAAGGTAAGTAATGTTACAATTCCTTCTTGTCTTTATGTAAAAATGTCCCCAAAGATCACAACGATTTATAATTGCGCCATTAGTGCCAGGTCTGGTAAGCGTGCTGCCTAGGAGACGTTGAATATACCTCATTAAAGGATCTTCGAGTTCGGTGTTCTTTAAAAAATTTGGGTTGTAGCTATCCCCTCTGTGTTGTGATAGCAGTTCCCAAGTGTCTTTTCTCATTTGCCCTATAAACGTTTATGGTCTTCCTATCTCATCGGGAAACGTGTGGGCCGACCTGAAACACATGTCAGCCATGATTTCTTCCTTAATGCAAATACTGATATCCACATCGAAATTTGTAAGGTTAGAATTATGCCATACCCCTCCTAATCTAAACCTTAGTGTGTATCTCTTCCAAAGGCCGGTTGGTAGTTGACTTATCTATAGTTGGAATGATGCTAAAATTTCATGGTTAGTTCAGTTATTGTCCGTTCAGTAACTGAGAAAACTCTCATCCGTGGGCCCTCGAATATATTCACCATTCGATGAAATTCATTTACTTCTTCAAATGTTCTTGTAAACCCACACAACATAGGCTTCTCAACCCACCGCTTAATTGTTTATAGACGGTTGAATGCCATTCTTTCTTCTTCAGTTATGTCCGAAAACTGTAACTATGCATATCGTTCATTGAAGTGAGCCATCCTAAATGATTAGAACGAAAAATGGGTCAAGATAATGACAAATTAAAATTTTGAGAATTTGTTCCAGAGGCTAGACACAGAAGTTTTTTGCAAAACACAGCCCATGCTGAGGTTGTTTGCTCTTGGTTGACTTCCAGGGTTGACCACGGTTGTTTTCCAGGTAAAATACGGCTCGTGTATTGCATGAATTCGGAGTTTTGAAGATTTGAATATGTGTATTAACCCGGTGTCCAAACTTATAACGGTGAGTTTTGATTTGGGTCGGTCATTAGGGTGAAACCTGGCCTGAACCGAAAATCAACCCAAACAGGGTCTACTTGAATAATCCCGGTCCTCCCCAAACAAGGTCTGCAAGTGGGTAGGTCTTGTCATGAAGTTGGTCTGGGAAGCCCTATCGGCTTGGTCCCAGTTGAAACGAGCAAGTTCGGTTGTGACTTGCTCGAGGTTTTCTTCTAGCTTTGCCATTCTTCAGTCTACATGATAGTGCTTAAAATGTAATGTTTAGACTTTATCATGCAGCTCTCGGTTCCGCTACTCCGCCTCCATATTGATGCTAACTAGCTAGTTGATATCTTGCGTAAGCACATGAGTTACCTAACCACATCCATTGGCACCTCTCCAGGTCTTCCATAACTTGGCCTCTATCCTCTCCTCTCCATGGCCAGTTCTTATGAAGGAACGTATGAAAAGGGGTGATATAATGCTAATATATATAAATCCCTTATTTATTTATACAATATTTTATTAGTTTTGTTCGGTTTAATGTAAGATTTGTATATTACTAACGTATTTGTACATTTTAGGTTCCGGGTTTCAATCATGTCGAAAAGATGCCTAAAAACAAGCGAAAACAAGCCAAATCAGATTTCCCGAATCTTCTACGAATATAAGTCTATGGGCTCAGATTTCCAGAATCTTCTACGAATTTGAAGTTTATGGCCTCAGATTTCCAGAATCTTCAACTAATTTTAAGTTTATGGGCCTTGAAAGTCTATAGAAATACCCCTAAACTTAACCGTAATGATACCTTGAAGAGCCATATGAATTTTGGGAGTTCCAAGGTTTAGGATTGCAACTTTTGGTGGCTTTGGAGTTGAAGAATCATTCGGTGAAGCGCTCATTGTTTGACGACGAAGAACACAGGTTCTATCTTTTATTTTCTTTCGTCTTCCTTTATTTTCACCATGAATTCTTGCAAGATTGTTTTGCTTAAATTTAAGATGCTTGGCTAAAACTTTATGAACTACTTAGGCTTATGATGAACCTATTTTGACGTTGTGATTTGACTTGGGATTATTTATCGTTATGGTTTTATGATTAGTAAAAGATTTAATCATATTAAATTGATGCATATGGATGCTTATGATTGTTTGATGAGTTTTATTCTATAGTTGCCTTGATTATTATTTGTCATATGATAGGTTGCTATTAGGTCAATTCCTTTGTGCTCTTGATTATTTTATGATTGATTTGCAATAAGATCATAGGAATAATATTGTCAAATAAACCTAAGTGTGCTGCTAACATAAATAGCCGTAAGGTGCTAGGTTATTGATAGATCTTTGTTATTTAATCTTTCTAGATTTAGTTATTCGTAAGGGATTCGTCTAGGTTTGATTATTTAATATTATCTATTGAATCAATTAAATATATTAAATTGCCTTTGATTTCCGTGCTCTAAGGTAGTATTTCATTATAAAGGAACTATGTCATAATTAATTAGGTGACTGTAAGGAAACTTGATTTTTAATTCTGGTGTGCGTTAAAACTTATTAGAAACCCATAGGTGTCTTCTTGTGAAGGGTCAGGGGTCGGTTCGGGTTTTTTTTAAATGTCTATTTTACGATCCCAGTCCATAACTAAATATTTTCCTGGTTAATTGACAACTGAAAATTAGGTGATTCTAGCCTAGGTTCTTTTACATTATCATCTAATTTAATCAACAAACTTATGTTTTTGTTTAATTTATTTGTTTTCTTAAATTCGTTTTTAATAATAGTTTTAAATTAGTATTTTACTTAAACCCCCTTAAACAAATATAAATAAATAAGTCGTGTATGTAGTTGAGTCTAATTCTGTGAGACCCCGAATCCCGGGAATCCTACAGCTGGTAATCACATCCACAATTTCACAAAAATTTAAAAACACAACAATTCTTTGTACTTAAAACCAGTTCAGAGTAAATAACAGTGGAAAAGTTTAAGTATTAAAAATCCCAAAACACGGGTACAGGTGTCCAAAATCAATTGTAAATAAAATATTCGTTTTATTTGAAATCCTTGACAAGAAATGCCTTCAACCTCCCGAGTAGCATCCAGCACGTCTAAGCGGTAGCATCCACTTCTTAACCTGAAAGTCAATCTAACATACACACAAAGTCAGCTTGAGCTGAGTGAGTTCAAGTTTTCATAAACAATAATTCATACTTTATTTCAAAGTAATAGTTATAAACAATAGAGAGGATAAAAATAAAATAAATAATATAATTCACCAAGTAATACATTCATCGTCGAACACACGTACACGGGCCTCTCCACCACGAGTCAAGACTCGAGTAATATATTTGACCCGGACGCGGTAAGACCTAAGCATGTGACACAAGCCTTTCCACCACGGGTCAAACCCGAGTAATATATTTGACTCGGTCACAGCTTACCCATCCAAGCACGTGATACGGGCCTCTCCACCACGGGTACAACCCGAGTAATATATTTGACCCGATCTCGGCTCAACATTCCAAACACGTGATACGGGCCTCTCCACCACGGGTACAACCCGAGTAATATATTTGACCCGATCACGGCTCAACATTCCAAGCACGTGATACGGGCCTCTCCACCACGGGTACAACCCGAGGAATATATTTGACCCGCCAAAATGATGATCACGTCACACGGGCCTCTCCACCACGGGTATAACCCGAGTAATATATTTGACCCGGCCGTGAATCAACATGCACACACACATCAATAAGCCTACTCACAACATTCTTAGTGACGAGGAACTAGCTATCATCACACAATCGTAGGCTATAAGGTGACACATACCCATACATACATACATACCTCCATACATATATATATATATATATATATATATATATATATATATATATATATATATATATATATATACATCCCAACATGAACCAAGTAAATAGGTCTACTCGTATTTAATTTCTACCAAGTCTATTAACAGCCTCGAGTCTAGACCATCAATAATGTATGAAATCTTAAAGGATACAAGACCATAAACAAGTCTAAAATATCCTAAAGCATGTAAAATAATTCAAATATAACTTTCAAAATGCACAATCACGAGTGAGACCATGTAATACCATTCAAATAGTTGTAACGGGTAAAATCGTATAAAATTGGATTTCGGTGTGTATGCTGGCCCAAAACGTAAAAAGATTTAAAAGGGGCATCATGATCTCACCTGAAGTCGATCGAACACCTGCAACGAGCTAGGAAACCCCTAAGTGCACACTCACAAGTAAGGGCCTGTAAATAGTACACAACGCATTACTAAACTAGACCGTAAGAACACTCTTGCCTAATGGGCCGTTCAAGCCTAACACTTTGGCCTAAGGCCCAACACGTTGGCCCAAGGCCCAACACTTGGCCCAAGGCCCAGCCCATACCCAATTACTTTACCTCATCCCCAAAAACCTTTCAACTAACCAAATCCACCGGTTAAGCCTAAAACGAACTTATCGATTAATAACGAGTAAAACGTGCAGATTTTAGCATGCGAATATGCATTTAATTACATCGGATAACCTTTGAAATAAATTATTAAATTTTTACCAGACATTAATAAATGTCTTAGGTTTATAAAAATATTTTTATTATATTTTTCTATCGGACACAAAAATTATAAAAATTCCTCCAACACAGCAAGGTACGTGCAGCTATTTCGGTGCGCAACAAAATGGTTTTATTTTTATAAAATTAATTACCGAACTAAATTAAAACGATTCCAATTGGGTTTGGTTCCTAACTCAAAATACTAACTTTCAGAAGTGGAACCAACCAATTTGGATCTGTCGAAAAAAGGTTATGACGTTGGGAAGACAGACCAGAATCCGTCATTCCGCATCAGCTTTGACACTCGATTTTATAAATTCATAAAAACCATTCAAATCTCGTCCAAAAATTACATATTATACCTTTATGGAAACTAGACTCAAAGTAGAACATTATGGAATCAAGAATCGATCAAAAACATTGGATTAACATCGCGTTACAGACCCTACAATAAACGTATACAAATCTGTCAGCAAACTGTTATCATCAAAACTCAATCTTAACGACCAATAAGCGCGTTTATATGATCAATTAAGGGGTAAAAGACATGGGGAATCATAAAACCGACCTTGAATTGAAGTTTTCACGGCTGAAACTTGGCTGGGAAGAAGAAAAACGAGCAGGGGGGGCTTAGCTGCGATCGGCTGCTGGTAGGAGTTAGGGTTAGGGTTTGTTTTGTTTTATGATATAAAAACAAAAGTTACATCTAAGTCCCTCCAAGTTGAAGTGTAAGGCAAAATGGAAGGAAAGTTAAATGGTTTAATGTACCGAGATGACGCAAAGGATTCCGAGACACGTCGGATAAATCCCGAGAATTATACATACTCTATAAGCTTTAATTCTTGAAACCGGAATTAACGGGCGTTACAAATTAGCTAATAAACGTAATTTACAGAGTCTCGTGGGTTCGATATCCGGACTTACTTAGCTTTACTAGAGTCGATCGGTTCACTTGCCGGTTAGTAGTTTAGTCGAGTTTTAGAGAGTCTAGAGTATTACTTAGTGTCTATTTTAAGTTAAATTAGTTAATAATTATTAAACTACTTTTAGCACATCAAGTTTTTGTGGCCGTTGCCAGGGATTCTTAGCGATTGCGTTATTAGCTTTTATTAGACTTACTTGCTATATACGTGCTATTTGTATTGTGGTTTGTTTTTGAGTCGTAGGAGTTAGGTTAATATAGTTAGTTAATTGTTAGTTGTATTTAGGAGCCTTTTAGTAGGGGTATACTTCGTTTTATTTTTGTTTTGAGTCATAGGAGTCTAATTGTCCGTGTCTTTTATTTCTTTCGTGTCTCGTATATATGTGTGAGATTTTTGGTGGACCCTATTTTACGCTTATATGTCCACAATATGTGGGATGTTTATCACATTATTATGCTAACCCTCCTGTGCAGCCGTAACAAATTTTTTTGCAGAAACCTCCTTCGTATTATTATAATGATTTGTATCAGCAGCCTCAGTATAATCGGGGTCAATTTGATGGTCAATATTTTAATGGCAACCTTGTTGAGAGTAGTGTGTCTGAAAAGATAAAGAACTTAGAGAATATGTGTAAGGCCCCGTTCCCGGCAACCCTACTTTGGCATTGGATTTACTCATAAACACAGTTCTAAAATCAGAGTTAATTAAAAACTTTCGCGGAATACTAAAACATCATCCATCAAATTACAAAAGAACAAAATCTTGTCTTAACAAAAGTTGAATTGTTTTAACATAACATCATATTTCATAACATTTCTTCCCCGAGATGCCAGTCTTCCAGTCCCTACCATGTGCCATCCTCAAGCCAGCTCCTTTAACCTATTTACCTGCATGCATACTAAAAGTCAGCTACGCTGAGTGAGTTCTAGTTAAGCAGGTAACATACTTAACGTTCATATTCTTATACATTTTATATATATATCCGAAGACACATATTATGTTCGTTCTTACTTTCATACTTCCATACATTCATATCTTTACTTACCTTCTTTATTTTTATACATACATAACCGTTCTATGTTTTAAAGAGCCTTTCGTCCTATGACCTTTGCAGATACTATTAGGGTCTGCAACCCTTTACTCTTCGCATATATTATTAGGGCATGCAAGCCTGTACTCTTCGCATATATTTGTAAGGTATGCAACCCCGCACTCTACGCATATATTATTAGGGTATGCAACCTCGTACTCTTCGCATATATTATTAGAGTATGCACCCTTTACCCATTATATGTTTTTCTTACATTTTACAGCCCGATCTACCATTTTTTTAGGGTAAAGGGTTCTACCCGGTTAAATTCATTCCACACAACCAATAAAGAACAAGTAATATGACAAAGTGCTATATTAGTTCTCAAGTATGACATGCCATACAAGAGTAAACAAAACCAAAACCACCAAACAATGGTAAACACTGCTAAAGCCTACACAAGAACCAAAGAAACAAACATAACAAAAACAAATCAACCATTATCATCAATTTGGTGTGAAACTCCTCTCGGAAGGTGCCAATCTTCGAGAACCCGATTGACCCGTTCAGAATTCTTGAACTTTAGAGTCATTAGCTTTAGGCGAGTACCCTTAATGATTTCATCAGCAACAATCTTTGGAGTCTTCAAAGAGTTCCTGAAAAGCCGGTTATTTCGTTCCTTCCAAATTACGTTAACCGAAGCCCCAAGTAACAGCCGATTAATAACATTATCAATAGAGTTGGACAAACCAAATTGAGACACATATTGCAGAATATTCGCCCAACCATTCATGCACCCCTGAAACTTACCTTTCATTTTGACAATGCTCCAAACCTCAGAAGAGAACTTACACTCAAAGAAGAGATGATTACGAGAATCCGGCTCTCCATTACATAAAAGGCAGCAATACAGGTTATGATTTGGATACCCACCAATATTCCACCCCATTATACGATTCTGCGTGCTCAATCTATCATGAAGCATAATCCACAACATAAAGGAGTGTTTTGGAACACATTGAGAGAACCAAACAACATGCATCCAAGAAACCTTATGAGCCGGTATTCGAAGAAGTTGCCATATTTCTGAAGCCGAGAACTTCATTGAAGTCCCATTCTCATCCATTACCACGATCTTGTCCCTCATTTCCGGATAAATACTCACCCCCTTTAAGTTCGAAAGAATTGGGAATCTCGAAATCCAATCAGGCGGCCATACCCAGTTATTATGAAGAACAACATCACTGACACAGGTTTTTAAAGTCAAACCAGCCTCATGTATTGCTCTCGGGTTAATATAATCACTTAAAGGACATAAATCATCCCATTTATCATACCAAAGTGAAGTAGATCTCCCATTACCGATTTCATGTCATATAAAATGTCTAATACGGGGACGAAACTGAAGAATCTTCCTCCACCCCCAAGTACAAGAGTTAGGAATCTGCAAGCTCCAGAAATTTCGCCCCTTCATTTTATACTCATGCATCCATTTAACCCACAACGACTTACGATCATTGATTAAACTCCAAATATGATAAACCAAAAGAGAGTTATTGACATCCCGGATACGCCGGATACCCAAACCACCTTCACTTTTCGGCTGACAAACAATATCCCAAGAAACTTTATGCTTTCCCTTTTTGTGTCCAAAGTCCCAAAGGAAATTTTTAATCCGTTTTTCAAGATCAGCAATAAGTCTAGAAGGAAGTGAGAAAACAGCAGACCAGTAAATATATAAGGACGACAGAACAGACCTGACCAGCTGAAGTTTACCCGCAAAAGATAAAGTTTTATTCTTCCAATCTCCAATCCGATTATCCATACGATCCAGCAACCTCTTACAATCACGGTAATTTAGCCTCGTAGAAATAAGAGGAACTCCCAAGTATTTAACCGGGAGTCTACCTTCAACGAAGGGCATAATATTCAAAATCCCACTTTTAACGCGATCCGAAACATTACAGAAAAACGCGGTACTTTTCGGTACACTAGGAGTAAGCCTGGACATATCTTTGAAATCATTGAGAGCCCCCATAATAGTTTTAGCAGAATCCACATCGCCTCGAGCAAACAGGAACAAATCATCCGCAAAGCAAATATTGATAATATTTAATTTTTCACAATGACGATGAAAACGAAACGTGCGTTCAATACGAACCTTTCGATGCAGAATCAACGTGAGAACTTGCATAACCAACGTGAAAATATAAGGAGACATCGGATCACCCTGTCTTAGACCTCTTTTACCACTAAAGAACCCGTGTAAGTTCCCATTTATGGATATCGAAAAAGAAGAAGTGGTTATGCATTCCATTATCCAATGAATCATCCTATCGTGGAAACCATATCCATATAGAATATCACGAATGAAGTCCCAACTGACCATATCGTAAGCTTTCTGAATATCAACTTTAAAAGCACATCTAGGCGGACCGTTATTAGTGTGATAATTATGCATTAATTCTTGGGTCAAAAGGATGTTATCAGAAATTCTACGCCCAGGAACAAACGCAGACTGATTGATATCAATTAACGACTCCAAACCCTTCATCATACGAACCGAGATAATCTTGTTAATGCATTTATATAAAGTGTTGCAGCACGAGATGGGACGAAAATCATTAGGAGTAAAAGTGGTGGTCACTTTGGGAATAAGGGCAATAATAGTGTGGTTAACCTGTTTAAGGAGACTTCCTTTTCTGAAAAATTCATGAACCGCCAAACAAACATCTTTCCCAACAATATCCCAAGAACTTTTAAAGAAGGCCGAGGAAATACCATCAGGCCCCGGCGCTTTGTTATTCCCAATAGAGAAAAAATCTTCATTGATTTCCAAATCGGATATAGGTCTAACCATCAGCTCCGCCTGAGAGGTCGAGAGCTTAGTAGTAAAAATCTGATTATCTGGTTTTCTCAATGGTTGCATATCCGAACCAAAAATGTTCATAAAATGATTAACAAATACCGAAGGAACATCCGATCCCTCATATAATTGGCCCTGAACATCACTTATAGTATCAATACGACATCTATGGTTCCGCATTTTCAAGGAATTGTGAAAATACGCAGTGTTAGAATCACCAAGCTTTAACCAATCGACTTTAGCATTTTGTTTTAGGAATTCTTCCCCATCTTTAGTTGCCTCATGATAAGCCTTAAGATAATTAATCTGCTCCCGAATCAACTCCAAATTAGTAGGGTCAATGTCAAGACGGGTTTGACAAGCATCAAGAAGGGTTCTTAGATCATTAACTTTCTTGTGGAGATTGCCTTGTCGGTGCAGCAAAGAACGGATTGGATGTTTTAAGTTTTGGAGTTTCTTTACCACGCGAAACATGTAATAACCATTCACCTCAATTTTCCAGCCGTTAGCAATAATATCATTATAACCCGGTTTACCAATTAAGAAATTAGGAAATTTAAACGGTTTAGGCTTACCTTTAATAAGAGAGGGGAATTTCAATAAACATGGAGAGTGGTCTGAAATCCGGTATGGAAGGAACACCGCCGTTGAATCATTAAAAATATCCATGAATTTAGTGTTTCCCATCACCCTATCAAGCTTTTTGAAAAGACCCATACCCGTTCTCGGTTTATTGTTCCAAGTGAATTGGAGCCCGACCCCATTTATATCCTCAACTTCAATGTTCTTAACACAAGCACGAAAATCAAGCATCCCAGTGGATATTTTGGAAGAACCATGTAAGCTGTCTTCCAAATTAAGAGCACAATTAAAATCTCCAAGTAAAGCCCAAGGTTTACCACGAGTGAAATGCTTATGAACTGCAAGATCATGCCATAACTTCCTTCTTTTCAAATAACAATTTTCAGCATACACGAAAGAACAATACATCGCCTTATTATCCAACTTAAACTTTAACTGAACGTGAAGAACCTGGTTCGAATAATCAATAACCATTAGATCAACCAAATCCGTATTCCACCCCACAATAATCCGAGTACCTTTATCACAAACACTACCATTACTAGTCCAATCCCAAGTGTTACAAATCTTCTTACAAACATCAAAAACCGAATTTAATTGTACGTGAGACTCAAGAATAGCACACACCTGAATATTATTATCTTGGTACCTTACGAACCTCTTTTTGTTTAAGAGGGCGGTTCAACCCTCTTATATTCCATGTAGCAATAGTACCCATTAAACACCCAATTCACCAGGTGTGCTGGCACCCTCAGAACCAATATCCGCTTTCATACTGTTAGCCACATCCGTAAAAAGCTCCTCCACATCATCCTCATCTTCATCACTTTCTGGTTCATCCACCAAACTACCAAACCGGTTACTAGTTTGGACATAATGCTTTTCCTTTGACTCAACCCCCACAGCCATAGAAGTTGTAGGTTTACCCACGGGATGATTAGTGTCTTGTCTATGAGTGGATGGTTTATTGACAGGTTGTGTCACAGCAGGTTTAGCTACCGGTCGATAGACAAGATTATGTTTCTTGACTTGCGTAATAACTTTTTTCTTTCCCTTCACCTTCTGGAAACCATCATCATTAGTGACTTTCATTGGTTCTTCATTTAACTTTTTATCATGAACTTGTTTCGGGCATTGAGTGTTCGAATGGCCAAACACTTGACATAAGGAACATCTGGGGGGCTCCCAATCATATTCAATCTTAATCTCCGAGATCTTGTTTGTCTCCCCCCACGTATCCGGAACAGCAACAACCAGCTTCCTTTTAATGTCCTGATTTGCATGAAGTTCAACTTGAACTCTAGCAAAACTACTTCTTCCCTACGATTCCTTACACATATTGGCAGTGTAAGAATCAACACTTATCGGATCCCCAATTCTTGAAGCGAGCAAACTTAGACCCTCCTCAGTAAAGGCACCCAGAGGAATATTCTGTAATCTGACCCAAACCTGAACAGACCGTATATCCTCCTTTTCCAAATCTGACTCCATAGTCCAAATATTAAGAATAATGGGGACATTCCTAATCATCCAAGGACCATCCTCAATCAGCTGCATCATCCCAACTTCCGTATGAAACTTGAAAAAGAAAAACCCTTTCGCATTCATCATAAGTCTCGTAAGCCCATATTTGTTCCAATTTTTCTTAGAAAAATACTCAACAACCGGAAACGGAAGTCTGTTACCCAAAAAATAACCAAACAAAGTATTAGTAAACCTATCGTTAACTTTCTTGACAGATTCAACCGGGATAACCACATCAACTCCTTCCATTGTTGACTCCACATTTAATTTTCTTAATGTTACCTTATTTGTCTTGTTTTCAAGTTGGACAACACTCACATACGAAGGCTTAGAATTTTCCATATGTTTCTCCATTCCTTCATCCCTTTGAATATTTAGAGACTCAGATCCAAAAACCTTGTTATCATCCGAACCAAAGGCTTAAAAACTTCCATCTTGTTGAATAGTTAATGAATCAGATCCAAGAACCTTATTATCATTAGAAGCACGGCTGAACAACCACCATCTTTGTTGATTACATCATTTAAAGGAACATTGATTGTTGTGTTTGCAGCAAACGAAACAGTTTTCAGAGCCCCCCTACGAGGAAGAACCCCATCAATGTTCGTAACTCGATTGGCTGAAAACCCTTGCTTGATACGATCAACAAATCCATTACCACCCTTCTGCTCCATACAAAACCCTAACCCGAAAAACACCCAAGAACAAGAGCTAAGAACAAGAACGAAAATTCCAATCAACAAATAACACCCAAGAACAAGAACCAAAATTCCAAACGAACCAAGAACGGCTGTTTGAAAACCCTAGTACTCGTTAATAAGCAAGAACACGGCTGCACCAAAAAGAAACCCTAATCGGCCAAGAAAACCAAGATTCATGCAGCAATACACCAAGAAACGGCCAAGAAAACCCTAAAAACGGCCAATAAAACCCTTAATCGGCCAAGAAGAACACGGCTGCACCAAGAATCATGCAGCAAAAACCAAGAAACGGCCAAGAAAACCCTAATCGGAACACGGCTGCACCAAGAACCCTAATCTTGATTAACCACAAGATCCTTAATCAGTTAATAGGATTTGTATCGATCTAACTAAACTATATCAAATAGCCGTGATCAATAACAAACCTACTAATCAATCAGAACCAAGGATTAAATCCAGATTCATGCAGCAAAAACCAAGAAACGGCCAAGAACCCTAATCGGTTCTCTCTCTCTAAAACCAAGAAAATTCGTTGAAAAGTCCCGATCTACCATTCTATCAGTTTGCATGTCGAAACTGATCTAAAACTTAACTTTTTTAACCAAAACCCACCTTCGGTTCTCGGGTTTGGTTCAGATCTGAAACAACTCGAGGACTTGGACGTGATTCTTGATGTTTGATGGCGTTTACACACGAGGTTCTTTCTTCCTTTAGCTCAGGATTGGTTTCGGATGTTAGAGGGAAAGTGTGTTTTAGTGTGTGTTATGGTGGAAAGAAATTGTAAAAGGAACGGGAGATGGCTTTATATAGGAGGCTATGGGCTCCACCATCCACTTCCATACCAACCCAATCCTTATCCAAATATAAACACGTATACAATTAAACTAACGACACACCGATAATAATAAAACTTTCCGTTATTTATTCACAAAATTGCGGATGTTACAATATGTTGGCTCAATATATGGCCTTAGATGCCAAACAGAAGTTAGCTGAGCACGATATCATCTTGAAAAATCAACATAGTATTCTTACAGATCTCCAACGCATAATATAAAGCATTGCTAGGAGATTGGATGAAGAAGAGGAAAAAGAAAAGAGATTGAAGTTCTTGGATTATGAAAATGAGTCAGATGAGGGGATCACTCATATTACAGAGACAAAAATGGACGATGACTCCCAGCTCCAGTGTCACAAGTTACTATTGCTAATTAATGGAGTGACTCTGATGATGAAATCAATGAAGAAGAGTAGGATTCTTATCAAAGGTCGTTAGTGAAGAAAGAAGAGATAGAGGATGAAATGGATTTGGGAGATTCACTTGAGTTGATGTTTGTTGTTGAAGAAGAGGTTGTTAATAAGTTGTGTGAGGAGGATGAGTTTTTGGATTTGAAGATAGAAGGGTTTCTTGAGTACGATGAAATAGGAGAGTTTGATTCGGAGGGTGATTTAGCATTTTTGAAGCCCTACTAGAAGATATAGAAATGGTGTTAGTGGAGAACATCACAGCTTGTAACGCTAGTAAATTTTCGTTAAAAGGATTTATACTTTGTAGAGTTTGTATTTTAACCGAGACCCGATCTGACATCTTAAGGGACCTCCTGGTCATTTTTGAAAGTTATATTATATTAAATTTGGAGCAAGACATCACAATTATTAGTTGGAGGCTGGTTATGTAAATTGTCAAATTATAAACCCTAACTCCATCTCTCTCCCTCTCTTGTCCGACCGGCCAAGAAGAGCAGCCATCACACCTCCATCTTTTCTTTTTTCAGCCAATTCCGAGGTGCCAAACTCCAATTCAAGGTTAGTATTATATCAATGAACATCCTTTTCACCTTAATTCACCCTTATTGCTTGCTTATTGGTCGAAAAACGTTCGTTTTAGGCTTAACCGGTGGCTGTCCAGTTGAGTACCTTTCGGGGCTGTATAAAGTGAAGTTTTTTGCTCCGTCATATGTATGTCATATGTATCATACTTTATTATCATGAGCAATGCAGTTCGTTGATTGGTCAATTGTCGATAGATTGAAAACTAGGATTTCGGTTGCCTAGATTGTTGATTGTTGCGTTTTGCGCGTTGTTTGTGAGGATTAACAACCAATTCAGATTGTGTAGCCCCGGTATGATATACGGGCTGTGAAAACTTACTTTTTATATAAACGGGGCTGAATTGGTTGTCGGTTGCTCAAACGGGTCGGTACAACGCAAATTCTTGTTTAATTGGTAGTTTGTGCTTTGTACAAGTGAATTGCCGACCCATTCAACCTGTGAAGTGTCGTGTGGACTTCTTGGATGTAATTATACTAAATTTTATCCACAAGGGGCTGAGTTGGTTGATAATTACTTAAACAACTAATTAACGCGCGTATTCGACACAATTAACGACTTTCGGCTGTAGTTTGGAAATCCTTTGTCCCCGGATTTAACTAAGGGTGGTTTTGGTGATTATGAGGCCTTGGGGGCTGATGTAATTGGAATTTGTATGGATGAGGCTTTAGGTTAATCAAATCATGTTAGAACGTCTCGTAGGATAAGCGAGTGGGTACAGTTTAGTTAGTAATCTTTATGTGCAATCTGACAGGCTTGTGATTTGTGGATTTGCTTAGAGGTTTTCTAGCTTGTTGGTATTTGCATGACTCGTGTATGGTGAGTTTCACGACGCCCCTTTTTAATCTTTTTATGTTTTGGGCTGACATATACACCCTATTACATATATTACTCGATTTTAGTCGTTTAAAAGTATTTGGATGGCTTTCCATAGCATTATTATTGTTTGTACACTTACGAAACCAGGTGTGAACTATATTGTATGCCTTAGGATATTTTAGACGTGTCTTTGGTAATAAATTCCTTAAGGACATATATATATATATATATATATATATATATATATATATATATATATATATATATATATATATATATATATATATATATATATATCCTCGTTTTAACTATTATTTGAATTAAATAATAAAAGCTCGTTTTAAGCAAGTGTTGTGTTTCGTTATTTGGGCTAATTAAATAATATGTAGAGTATGGATAAGATTAAGAAAGTTTATTGGACTTGAGGGTGATTATGGGGCTAAAAGCCTTTGCGCTTTGCCTTTTTAATCCCCTAAACCCTAATCTTATCCTTATCTTCATCATTCCTTTATCATTCCCACTCATTGTCACACACACCCATACATACACACAAGTAACCTCCTGTACACCAACATTCCAAATCTAATCACCCATCCTAGATCTAGTTCAATCACTCCAAAAGGTAAACAATTTATATTCATTTTCGTTTCTTTTTCTTGTTAAGATTAATAACAAACGAAATTGGAAAGCTTGTAACAAAACGAGCCGATACGAATAAACCCTAAATGAACCAAATGGGGAAGATGAGTCCTCGATTTATGAATGTAACTCGAATCCGTATGACAAATATTCTAAGGAAATGAAACTCGGATCCCGAACAACTCTGTAGCCAGAAACTTGAACCAGGACCCGACATAGACCCAAACCCTGTACAGTAGAACCTTAGGGAACATTCAGCTGGTTCATCACCCCAGCAAGACCCAAACTCAAGTTGGAACCCGAACTGACTCGGGTGGGTCTCGAAATTTGAACCCAATCTACTCCCTGTCCCTCGTGTTGGTCGCGAATGGCTCGAGTGCCGATGGAGTCAGCTAAATTGAACTGGATCCAAACCCAAACTGAACCTGTATGTGAACTGAAGAAACCCTATTCGAGCTAATCCAAGAAAAAGAAACCAATCGCATGAATGGTTTGGTGTGCGAATCGTTTGGAAGCGAATGGTTCTCACGATTTGATTCGCACGCCATGCGAATAGTTTGGCATGCAAATTGTTCCGAGCGAATCGATTCCATGCGAATTGATTTGAGGCGACTCAAACATCGTGCAAAGCAAGCTCTGTGCGACTCAGTTAGCCTATGCTCAGGCCTAGTCCAGATCCTTCCTCGTTGAGATGGTCGCCGGAGTAGAGCAGCCGTGGCTACAGTGGTGTGGCCGGAAATCGGAAGGAGGTGGCAGCGGTGGTGAATCCGTGAAGAAGACGTTAGATAAGGGTGGGGGTGGGGTTATATAATTAGGGTTGGGGGTAGTTTGGTAATTAGATAATATCTTTTAATAATATTAGTTATAATAATAATAACACATAATGACAAAAGTAAAAGAATAATTGGATACAAGACTTAAACGAAACCCGAACATGAGACCCGACTCGTTTAGAACCCGCAACCCACCTTATGCCAAACCAATGGTTTATGGGACCCGTTTGGAAACACTTAAACGTAAGAGCCTGTTGTAAATGGAAAAATTAAAAGGGGTGTACGAACGAAGGATAACTTACCAAAAAATAAATAATTATATAATAAAAATAAGTACGAATAGTAATGAACTAATATAATAATAAATATAAATAGGATAATAATAAATGTCGTTAAGCATGAAAACTAATAAAGACGGTTCATTAATAAGATAAGGCCATGTATATTAAATTAATATGAACAGAAGGTTACATGTCGGTTCAGTTACCTTAAAAGATAACCCCATTAATTTTAGAGATAAATAACAAACAAATATAGAGATTAATATGTGTGCATTATTAACAGTTAGTCGAGCTCAGTTGAAGAAGGGAATTACTGTTAATTTGGAGAGGAATCGTCTATAGGTGAGTTCTAGCCCCTTTCTCTGTGACGTTTTCGGGGCTGTGTGCATACTCTTATGTGATAGATAAAACACTTATCCTAAGTGATTACTATAAGATACATGTGTTATTGTGCATTAAATGCTTTTGTTATATAATGTTATATGATAAAATGTGTATATATATTATATACATAAGACAGGTAAAGTTTGCACGTTGATATGAAAGAATGGATAGTTGACAAGACATGTATGGTTGTATGGTTATGCGAGACGAAGGGACCAGACCCTAATAATATCTGAGATGATCGGGATCAGACCCTAATAATATCTGAGATGACGGGGACCATACCCTAATATCTGAGATTGAGGCAGGAGGGACCAGACCCTAATATCTGAGATAGTAGGGACCAGACCCTAATAATATCTGAGATAGTAGGGACCAGACCCTAATAATATATGAGATTAGAGGGACCTGAACCTATTAATATTTGAGATAGAAGGGACCAGACCCTGAAAATATCTAAGATAAAGGGACCAGACCCTAATAATATCTGAGATAGTAGAAGTAGGATAGTTTACGGTATGCCATAGGAAAGTAGGAAAGAAAGTGTGTAAATACGTATGTATGTAAAGTATATATGAATGAGCAATAGCAAGTAAAGTATGAAATACGTATCTCCGGACGCGTATAAGTACGAACGCGAAAGTATTGTATGTTAATTGATTAACTAGAACTCACTCAGCGTAGCTGACTTTTAGTATGCACGCAGGTGAGTAGGATGAGGCAAGTTGCTTAGAGTGGGATACGTGGCAAATAAAAGAAGACTGGCATCGAAGAGAAGAGAATACACGTGTTATTTATGTTAACTGTTTAAGACCTATGTTATGTTGTTTTAGAAAAGTACTAATGTTATGTAAGATGGTTGACTTTTAATTCGCAATTTGTTTTAATTAACTATGATTTTCCGAATCATGTGAATGAGTAAATCTAACCAGCGTAAAAGTAGGGCACCCAGGATCGGGGGCTTACAATATATATATATATATATATTACTTATGGTCTAGGCTCAAGAATATTATTAGGCATAGTGTTAATTAAATTCGTGTAGACTAACTTTTATTGGTTTACTGGAATAACTCTACATATTGCCCGATAGTCTACACTTGTTGTTATTAGTTCATCGTGATTAAGCTATATGTACGTATGCCTAGTGATGCGTGTGCTTGAGGAACTTATGTGGAAGTATGCCTATTGATGTGTGTGTGCTTGGAGATCGTGACCGGGTCAAATATATTACTCCGGTTTAACCCGTGGTGGGGAGGCCCGTGTTGCATAATCATTATTTAGACGGGTCAAATATATTACTCGAATCCTTGACTTCGTGTCTCGTGATTCGTGGTTGGGAGGTCCATCGTTTGCTAAACCATGATCGGGTTAAATATATTACTCGAGCTTTAACTCGTGGTGGGGAGGCCCGTATCACGTGTTTAGGTTTGTTAAGCCGTGACCGAGTCAAATGTATTACTCGGGTTTGACTCGTGGTGGGGAGACTCATGTCACATGCTTATGTCTTACCACGTCCGGATCAAATATATTACTTGAGTCTTGACTCGTGGTTGGGAGGCCCGTGTACGTGTGTTCAACCGAGGAAGATTATTTAGTATTTAATTATTTAACTGTTTATTACTCATCTACTATTTTCATATCTAAACTTTTGAACTAAATTATAAATGTTGTTTACAAAAGCGTGAACTTACTCAGCTCAAGCTGACTTTGTGTGCATGTTAGTTTGACTTTCAGGTTAAGGATTTGGAGGTTATCGCTTAGACGTGCTGGAGACTACTCGGACGGTTGAAGGCATCATTAGTCAAAGATTTTAAATAAAAATGAACCTTGTTTTATTTTGTATTTTTAGGCATGTGTCCGTGGTTTTGTGGTTTTGATATTTATTATTTTCTACTGCTTGTTACTCTAAAATGGTATTTATAAAATGAACTTGTGTTGGGTTTTAATTTTTTGTAAAATTTGGTATGATGACCAACTGTAGGATTACCCGGTTTTGAGGTCTTACAAGTTGGTATCATAACCAAGGTTCAAGGAATCCGAGCATTCTTGAATGCCTGGACTCGAACTGTAAGAGGAAAGACTAGAAATGCCAACCATGAGTAGCTGCACGCCAAGAGGTAATTTTTATATTTGTATATTAATTTTTATAAGCATTAGGGTTTTATTATGTGCATAAATTACTTAATTGTTTGATGGGATGCTAATATGGTTAGGGCAGGGGGTTCTTTGGATGGGCGGGTAAAGTAAACGACTAATAACACTTGATCAACGTTAATAGCAGTTTACCATTACCTACCATGTTCTAAACCCTACTTGTGCTTGACTGTGTTAGGGTTTTGTCTTTGTAGGGATAGGATATGGCTAATGCTCGTGTCGATTGCATTAACGTTAATCTCATTCCTTAAACCCGCTCGTTTATTTCTCCTCCTCTCAAAAGCCTTACGCGTAATTGATTAGGTAAGGCATTGCATGCTATCACACTGGGTTTCCTTTTTTACTTGACCGCTTAAATCCCTCAATCCTTCGAGAACGTATGTGTAATGGTTTAGCCAAGTAGTAGCGTAATATCATTCCAAGTACCTTTTACTTATTGAATTACAGCCTTTGGCTTTATTTGATTCTGGTGCCAGTAGGATTTTTGTGTCTACCACCCTTTGTTCCAAGTTAGATAAATTACCTGAAACGATATATTTGAGGCTGAGGTCGTTGTAGAAAAGTCTGTTATGTGTCTAGAGCTATTCAGGGTTGCTTTATTGAGTTGTCTGGATATAGATTTTCGGTGCGGCTTTATTTAATGCCGTTGGGCTGTTTTGATTGGGGGCTTGGGTTGGACTGGCTTGCTAGCATGGATGCTTAGATTATCTGTGGTCAGAACTTGTTCATCGACTACCATGAAATGAATAGACTTACTGTGGAAAAATAGGTACCCTCTACCAAGGATCAATGACTTATTTGATCAGCTCCAAAGAGCTAGTTGGTCCTCGAAGATCGATCTTAGGTCGGGGTATCATCAGTTAAAAATTCGTGAGCAAGATATTCGTAGGACCGCTTTCCACACTCTCTATGGACATTATGAATTTCTTGTGATGTCTTTTGGTTTGACCAATACACCGGCAGCGTTCATGGATCTTATGAAACGGGTGTGTAGGCCGATGCTTGACCGTTCTGTTATTGTTTTCATTAACGACATTCTCGTGTATTCCAAGAGAGAAATCGATCACGCTCGTCACCTCACTGAAGTTTTGGATGCTCTGCAAAGAAACAAGTTATACGCCGAATTGTCTAAGTGCTCTTTCTGGTTACGTGATGTTTAATTCTTGGGCCATGTTATTAACCCAAATGGCATCATGGTAGACCCTGCAGAGGTGGAAGCCATTAATAAATGGGAATCTCTTAAGTCACCATCTGAAATTCGTAGCTTTCTGGAACTGGTAGTGGTCGTGTTTGCGCTTAAGTTATGAAGACCTTATCTTCATGATGTTCCTTGTGTCATTTGCATCGATCATAATAGTTTAAAGTATTTCTTCGAGCAAAAGGAACCGAAAATGCGGCAGCGTCGGTGGTTGGAATTAATTAAATGATCTTGAGATTATGTACCATCCCGGTAAGGCTAACGTAGTGGCCGACAAGTTGAGCTGGAAGGACATGCCGAAACCCATTGGTGTGAAATCTTATCAGCTTATTCTCAACCCAATATTTTGAAGCAGATAGCCAACATTCAGAATGAGGCCTTGCAGGTGGAATGGATTATGTCGGAGCGTATATGGGGTCAAGAAAAGTTGTTGGAAGACATAGGTGACGAGGTGAAGTATAAGGATGGTCGTTTATGTGTACCCTGGTATGGGGGATTCAAGAGTAATATTCTAGATGAAGCTCACAAGTCGCGCTATTTCATTCATCCGGGTGCGACTAAGATGTACCAAGATCTCAAGAAGGATTACCGGTGGCCTGCGATGAAGTATGAGGTGGCTTAATATGTGAGTAATGTTTGACTTGTTTGATGGTTAAGGTTGTGCACCAAAAGCCTTTCGGGAAACTTCAACCCTTGGAAATACCTGAGGGGGAAATGGGAGCATCTTATGATGAATTTTTGTAACTAAACTGCCTCGCACTCCTAGGAGTAATCATGACACCATTTGGGTAATAGTAGATAGGTTGACTAAGAGCGCTCATTTCTTGCCGATTTGAGAGACTTATAATTTCGAGTAGCCGACCGATATGTTTATTCGTGAATTTGTTTCTAGGAACGGGATGTCTGTGTCTATTGTTTTGGATATGGACACGCGTTTTACCTCCAGGTTTTGGGAAAAGTTTCATAAGGAGATGGGTACCAAACTCCTCATTAGTACTGCTTATTGCCTGCTGACGGATGGTCAATCCGAGAGGACCATACAAACTCTCGGGGATATGTTGCGGGCTTGTGTTATCGACTTTGGTGGTAGTTGGTATCATCAATTGCCGTTGGTTGAGTTTTCTTATAACAACAATTATCACGCCACTATTGGGATGCCACCGTTTGAGATATTATACTGACGTAGGTGTAGGACTCCCGTCTGTTGGCGCTGTTTGAAATGTTATACGGACGTAGGTGTAGGACTCTCGTCTGTTGGGGCTCCATTAGTTAGAAACAATTGGGTAGTTTGGAGGTGGTTGAGGCTACGATTGAAAAACTTGATAAGGTTAAGGCTTTTATGAAGGCCTCTCAGGGCCGAAAAAAGTCCTATACAGATAAAAGGCGAAGGCCAATTGTGTTTGTGGCCGGCGATCGGGTTATGTTAAAGGTTTCTCCCTGGAAGGTTATCATTCGTTTTCGTAAGTGGTGGAAACTCAGTCCGAGATTCATAGGTTCATTCCATAACTTGTCCCGTGTTGGGGAGGTAGCTTATAGTCTGGATTCACCGGACGAGCTTGCTGGGATTCATCCTACATTCTATGTAACACCCGTTAATCTCGGTTCAAAGATTTAAAGCTTGTAAAGTATGTATAAACCTCGGGATTTAACTGACGTTCCTCGGAAGCCTTTACGTCATCCCAATACGTCAAAACATTTAACTTTCCTTTAAAGTTGTCAAATCTTTCAAATTTGAGGGGCTTGGATGAAATATTTTTATATTATAACAATAAAAAAAAAAAAACCTAACCCTAACCTTGCTGTCCGATCGGCGCCTTCACAGCCCCCCCCCCCCATGATTTTCCTTTTTCCGGCCAAGTCGTGTGCGTAAAACATCAATTAAAGGTTAGTACTACGATTCCCCAAGTCTTTTACACCATAATTGGTCGTTATAACACGCGTATTGATCGATTAATGGCTTGTTGTAGGCTAACCAGGTGGCTGTCCAATTGAGCATTTCTGGGACTGTTTTGAGTGAGGTTTTTGCACCGAAATCCTCCTAGGTATGTCTAGTATATCATACTTAAAAACCATATTCATTGGGGTTCGTTAGATTGGTCAACTAGTTATCGTTTGAAAGATTGTGTTCGGTTAACTAGAATTGTAGTTTGGTGCGTTTAACACGAGGGTTGAAGTGGTTAACAACCAATTCAGCTCGGGGACACTTGGTTTGATGTACGAGCTGTTGAAAAATCATTTTTATAAGTTATGGGGCTGAATTGGTTGTCGGTTACTCCAACGGGTCGGTACAACACGCAATTGAGTTTATTGAGTAGTTGGTGCGTTGTATTTGCGATTTACCTACCCATTTGACTTGTGTAGTGTCGTGTGGACTTGTTGGCTGTGATTTTATCATGTTGGGTCCACAAGGGGCTGAGTTGGATGTTAATGGCCTAAACAACTCTTAAACGCGCGTATTGGTATCACTTAGTGCTTCTGGGGGTAATTTGGGAATTCTTTATTCCCGGGAGTGTCTAAGGGTCGTTTTGGTGAATCTGAGGCCTCGGGGGCTGTTATGAATTAGTTTGATGAGGTCGAGGCTTTAGGTGACCCGAACCCCATTAGAACGTCTTGTAGGATAAACGAGTCATCTTGATGTCATTAGTATTGATGGAATGTAAACTGGCAGGTGTTTGAGTCTTGGGATTACTTAGGGATTCTCTAGCTCGTGGTGAATCCGTGTCTCGTGTCAAGTGAGTACATGATGCCTCTTTTAACTCTTTTTAAGTTTTGGGCTAGCATGCACACCTAAACGATTTTTCTTGATGAAACATTAAACTATTTTATATAGGCTTGCTCGTATATGGTAGGCCTTCGGATGTTATAGTATGTATGTACATATATTATTGTATGGCCAATATTTGGCGATGTTAGTAGTCGTTATCGACTACGAATGTTATGTATGCCTACTTTATGTTTGCATACGTTGATGAGATGTTACGCGTTTGGGTCGTACGTTTGCTCGACCCTGATGTTATTACTTGGATGCACTTATGAAGATGTTTATATTTAGGTTTGTATATGTATATATACATAACGATGATTATTTATCGAAGATGATGGCCTAACTGATGTATCCCTTTTATAGTTTAAAACCTTTGGGAATAACTATTATGATTATTATTATTGATGTTATTTATTAAAACTTGAACTCACTCAGCTCAAGCTGACTTTGTGTGCATGTTAGTGTGAGTTTCAGGTTAGGAGGTGGATGCATTACCGCTTGGACGTGCACGAAGCTACTTGGACGGTGGAGCATGCTTAGTCGGATGTTTCAATAATAATAAACGTTTTCTTTTTAACATTTATTTAAATACATTTAAATTGGTTTTGGGCATAATTCCCGGGTTTTGGGAACTTATTTTATTATTTATGTTTTCCGCTGAATTATACTCTGAATTGGTTGTTTTAATGGAATGAATTATTTTCAAGTTTAAATATTTTTATAAGTGTTTTGTATGAATCCCAACTGCAGGGTTCTCGAAGTTCGGGGCCTTACGTTCTATGTGCGACATCTAAGGAAATGTTTGGCAGATGAGGAAGCCCATGTGCCTCTTGGTGGCATTAAACTCGACAGTAAGTGGAATTAAGTTGAGGAGCTTATCGCCATTCGTGACCGTCGGGAAAAGCGTTTGGGGACTAAGGTGGTTAGGTAGATGAAGGTGCAGTGGAGGCACAGTAAGAGTTCTGAGGCTACTTGAGAGTCCGAGGATGATATGATGAAACTCTATCCACAGCTGTTCCTGTTGCAACGGGATTCGGGGACGAATCCCATTGTAGGGGCGGGTAGACTTGTAACACCCGCAAATTTTCGTTAAAAGGATTTATGCCTTGTAGAGTTTTTATTTTAACCGAGACCCAATCTGACATCTTAACGCCCTCCATTTTTTTTTACAGCCAATACCAAGGTGCAAAACTCCAATTCAAGGTTAGTATTATATCAATGAACATCTTTTTCACCTTAATTCACCCTTATTGCTTGCTTCTTGGTCGAAAAACATTTGTTTTAGGCTTAACCGGTGGCTGTCCAATTGAGTACCTTTCGGGGCTATTTAAAGTGAATTTTTTGCTCCGTAATATGCATGTCATATGTATCATACTTTATTATCGTGAGCAATGAAGTTCGTTTGATTGATCAATTGCCGATAGATTGAAAACTAGGATTTCGGTTGTCTAGATTGTTGATTGTTACGTTTAACGTGCTGTTTGAGGGGATTAACAACCAATTCAGATTGTGTAGCCTCGGTAGGATATACGGGCTTTGAAAAGCTTAAATTTATGTAAACGGGTCTGAATTGGTTGTCAGTTACTCAAATGGGTCGATACAACGCAAATTCTCGTTTAATTGGTAGTTTGTGCGTTGTACAAGTGAATTGCCGACCCATTCAACCCGTGAAGTGTCATGGGGACTTGATGGCTGTGTTTATACTAAATTTTGTCCACACGGTGCTGAGTTGGTTGATAATTACTTAAACAACTAATTAACGCGCGTATTCGACAAAATTAACGACTTTCAGGTGTTGTTTGGAAATCCTTTGTCCCCGGCTTTAACTTAGGGTGGTTTTGGTAATTATGAGGCCTCGGGGGCTGATCTAATTGGAATTTGTATGGATGAGGCTTTAGGTTAATCAAATCATGTAAGAACGTCTCGTAGGATAGGCGAGTGGGTACAGTTTAGTTAGTAATCTTTATGTGCAATCCGACAGGCTTGTGATTTGTTGATTTGCTTAGAGGTTTTCTAGCTTGTTGGTATTTGCGTGACTCGTGTCAGGTGGGTTTCACGATGCCCCCTTTTAATCTTTTTACGTTTTGGGCTGGCATACACACCCTATTAAAAATATTACTCGATTTTACTCGTTTAAAACTATGTGGATGGCATTGCATAGCTTAAGGTTATATATATATATATTACCTATGGTCTTGGCTAGAGAATATTATTAGGCCTAGTGTTAATTGAATACGTGTAGACTTACTTGTATTGGTTTACAGGAATGACTTATACATATTGCTCTATAGTCTACACTTGTTGTTGTTATTAGTTAATCATGATTAAGCTATATGTACGTATGGCTAGTGGTGCGTGTGCTTGATGAACTTATGTGTAAGTATGCCTATTGATGTGTGTGTGTATAGTGATTGTGACCGGGTCAAATATATTACTCGAATCCTTGACTTCATGTCTAGTGATTCGTGGTTGGGAGGCCCGTCGTTTGCCAAACCTTGATCGGGTTAAATATATTATTCGAGTTTTAACTCATGGTGGGGAAGCCCGTATCATGCGTTTAGGTTTGTTAAGCCTTGACCGAGTCAAATATATTACTCGGGTTTGACTCGTGGTGGGGAGGGTCGTGTCACGTGCTTATGTCTTACCGCGTCTGGGTCAAATATATTACTCGACTCTTGACTCATGGTTGGGAAGCCCGTGTACGTGTGTTCAACCAAGGAAGATTATTTGGTATTTTTTATTTAATTGCTTATTATTCCTCTATTGATTTCATATCTAAACTTTTGAACTAAATTATGAATGTTGTTTACAAAAGCGTGAACTCACTCAGCTCACGCTGACTTTGTGTGTATGTTTGTTTGACTTTCAGGTTAAGGATTTGGAGGTTTTCGCTTGGACGTTCTGGAGACTACTCGGATGGTTGAAGGCATCGCTAGTCAAAGACTTTAAATAAAAACAAACCTTGTTCTATTTTGGATTTTAGGGCACATGTCCCGCAGTTTTGGTTTTGGGGTTTTGATATTTATTATTTTCCATTGCTTGTTACTCTAAAATAGTTTTAATGAAATGAACTTATTTTGGGTTTTTAATTTTGTAAAATTTGGGTATGATGATCAAGTATAGGATTCCCGGGTTTCGGGGTCTTTCACAGCTGGCCCTTGACACTTATAATAAATGTCGTTCATAAATCAAAACCACGGGAGAAGGCGAAGAGAAGAGCATTTGCGAACCGGAATAATTTGCAAGTCAGAAGATGGTCTACAGGAGAGAGGAAGCCATTGAAGTTCAAGCACAACCAGTCTTCTCGATATATATCATGCATCCGGTTCATGCTAGGTAAGTTTAAATTTTGGTGGTCCGACCCGTTAAGGATTTTGAAACCATTTTTTAGTTCCACTAATAAACTTTTAATGTTTAACAAGTTCGGGTGGATCTTAACAGGTTAGATAGGGTCCAGGTCAAAGAAAAACCTCCTGATTAAGTTTAAGTGTGGGGAGGTTCCACAGAGTTTGTATAATTTTCGAGTCATTAACGTAGTCTTTTGTAGCTTTTCTTTGTTTTTGTGTTTATAAGTTTTGTAGGATTTGAGCTAGAAGAGTATCCCCTTAAAGTATAATGCAAAATTCAAGTGTGGGGTTGGAGCAGCTGAGCCATATACTTTGTGTTTATTATTTGCTGCTATTTATTTATTTATGTTTTTTTATTTATCAGTTGGGTTGGTGAAAGTCTTTAATTGCATAATATCTATCAAATGGTTGATTGATTAGTTAAATTTTTAGATATTGTTTATTTTGTTGCACACACACGTGTGTGAGAGAAAGAGATATTGTTTGTTGAGCACGTTCGGAGTTGGAGGTCATTCATGGAGGAAGACTTTAGCGTCTAATTTCATGCGCATATTACCAGCTAAGTCTTTCCCATTATCTAGCTTTTGTACTTTTTATTATTTATTTATTTAGTTTTATGTTTTTAGTTTTTGTATTTCTAATTTTTTTAAAATTCGTCCTTATCCTTGCATTGAGGACAATGCAAAATCTAACTGTGGGGATAGGATACTTGAGTCATAGTTAATTGTTTAGTTTTATGATTAAAAAAAGTTTTAAAAAATGTCCTTTTGAAATTGGTCTTTTGCATTTAAATGGCAGATGATGATACATATCGGGAATCGATTTTTCAAACTACCAATAATAATATATATAATTAAAGAAAACGCACTTAACTTGGAATGTGTTGGTAGGCTCAGTCTTGAGAATCAAAGCACAGTTTGATAGTGGTTTAAACGATAAAATATGATTTTTAGTGGTAAACATGTTAAGTCTGTATAAAATACGAGATGAAAGGTCGGGCCATACTCAAGCCTCATCTTTAGTTTGATTGTAGGAAATTATAAGTTTTATAGAAATCTGATGTAACATCCGGCTTCTCGCACCACCAATATTGTCCGTTTTCTCCATGAAGAGCTCACGGATTTGTTTTTGGTTGCGCAGGTGGAGACTTCCCAGGAGGTCACCTATCCTGCTACTACTCCCACCTGAGCATGCTTAACTGTGGAGCTCTCCTCTCGTCCACTACTATTAAGCCCAAAACGTGTTGGTGATTTAAGAGGGGGGACATTTACTTACAAACCAAGGATCTCTCTTGTCCACGGCCGATGTGGGATTTCCCTAGGGTGTTATAAACACCCCCCTTTTGGACTTATCGTCCTCGATGAGGTTCGCCCCACCATCCAATCCAAGATGTGGGATTCGCCTAAGGTGTACCTCGCGACACCCCCAAGGACTCACCATCTCTGATGAGGTTTGCCCAACCATCCCGAATGGCACAAGCGTGGATCTAATACCACTTGTAACACCTGGCCCCTCGCACTGCCAATATTGTCTGCTTTGCCCATGAAGAGCTAGCTCACGAATTTGTTTTTCGTTGCCCAGGTGAAGACTTCCCAGGAGGTCACCCATCCTGCTACTACTCCCACCTGAGCATGCTTAACTGTGGAGCTCTCCTCTCATCCACTATCATTAAGCCCAAAACGCATTGGTGATTTAAGGGGCGGGACATCAACTTATGAACCAAGGATTTCTCCTTCCCAACCGATGTGGGATGTCACAATCCACCCCCTTAGGGGTCTAGTATCCTCGCGGAACATGGCACCACCGGTCCGGCTCTGGCTTTGATACCATCTATAACAGCCTTGCTACCGCCGCACCATAATATTGTCCGTTTTGGCCGAGACGTACCACCATCACCTCACGGATTTTCTTTTGGTTGCCCATGTGAAGACTTCCCAGGAGGTCATCCATCTTGACACTACTTCCACCTGAGCACGCTTAACTATGGAGTTCTCCTCTCATCCACTACCATTAAGCGCCCAAAACGCGTTATGATGGGGAATGTATCCACCCCCTTATAAAGAAGGCTTTGTTCTCCTTCCGAAACGATGTGGGATGTCACATCTGAATACGTTATCATACAATGCTTGGATAGGTTTAACGTTAGAGTATGCCATTTAGCCGGTGATTTAACTAAATCTTACACTTCTAGTTTTAGTGCTTAACACTTCATAGGCGTATGGTTTTATAGCCTTAAATCCTGTATTGATGGGATGGGTCTGTATGCGCTTTATCATCTGGGTATTCATATTTCCTAAGTGGATTTATGGATATTAAAAAATCCTAAAAATAGGAAACCCGCAGTTTATCTGCCAAATTATAAGTCATTAAACATGATCACTAAGTGCTTTAAAAGTACAAATTCACTATTGACTTGATCATACACGCTGTTAGTTATGAGGTCCTCGTGCTTGCATCTCATTACCATTAAGAAACGGACCACACAGGACACGTCATATGTAAGCCCTACAGATGAATTCGTGCATAATCACCTATCGAGATGGACTTTAGGGTGTTTCTTGATAACGGGGGTATGTCATTTAGTGGGGAACACTAGCTAGATAGTTGAATAATTGAACCTTAATCATATCTAATGGCTGCTTGGTAGACTTTGATGCTTAAACTTAGGTGGATAAACAATATCCTTGATCTTCTTAGTTATTCATGTAAAATGTGCAACAAAGTTTTAATCTGCTATTTATGAGGTTTAAGTCAAGTTGGGGTGGTTTGATCCGATAATATCTAAAATAAAACGGGTCTTGACTGTAGGTTCCACTAGATTATCTAAACACAATAATAATAATAGTTAGATCTTACTTGTCCCGGTAAAGGCAAAGGCATGAGTTTAAGTGGACAACAATATCGGTGATCGCAATTTTTACGTTGTTCTAAACGTTAAGATAACCTAATATGTTTTTAAGACCGTATTTCTCCGATTTTGATCCCAATGTAAATAGACTTTTTCAGAGATGAAAAAAAGATAAGTGTGGGGATATTTGATATAATGCTAAATATATATAAATCCCTTGTTTATTTTATATAATATTTTATTAGTTTTGTTGAGTTTTATGTAAGATTTTGTATATTACTAACGTATTTGTATATTTTAGGTTTCGGGTTTCAATCATGTCGCAAGGAGGCTAAAAACAAGTGAAAACAAGCCAAATCAGATTTTCAGAATCTTCTACGAATATTAAGTCTATGGGCTCAGATTTCCAAAATCTTCTACGAATTTTAAGTTTATGGGCTCAGATTTCCAGAACCTTCTACGAATTTTAAGTTTATGAGCCTTGAAAGTCTATATAAATACCCCTAAACTTAACCTAATGATACCCTGAAGAGTCATACGAATTTTAGGAGTTTCAAGGCTTATGATTGCAAATTTTGGCGGCTTTGGAGTTGAAGAATCTTTCGGTGAAGCGCTCATTGTTTGAAGATGAAGAACACGGGTTCTATCTTTTATTTTCTTTCGTCATCCTTTATTTTCACCATGAATTCTTGCAAGATTGTTTTGTTTAAATTTAAGAAGCTTGGCTCAAACTTTATGAACTACTTAGGCTTATGATGAGCCTATTTTGACGTTGTGATTTTCCTTGGGATTATTTATCGTTATGGTTTTATGATTTAGTGAAAGATTTAATCATATTTAATTTATGAATATGGATACTTAGGATTGTTGGAGGAGTTTTATTCCATAGTTGCCTTGATGTAACATATGTATTGTTGAAAATATTAAATAAAGTAAAAATTTTATTATTTCATGTGTGTCGTCACGTAATTTATAAGTAACATACGATATTATGTTAATTTAATAGTGTGTTACTGGATGGGTTGTGTTGGGTTTAGGCTTGGGAATGGTTAGGAGAGGGGGCCATGGGGCCCATGGACCCCATATATAAACCCACTTAACTATAAAAAAATCCCATTTCTTTTTCATCCCTTTTCTTCCACCCAAACTCTCAAGAACACACACACACATATTCTCTCTCAAACCCGGATCCAAATCTGAGGCAAAGGAAGGGTAAATCTCGTGTTTAAACATCATCAAACAACAAGAAACACCCACCAGATCTATGGGTTGTTCAGATCCGAACCCAAACCTGAGACCTTAAGGTGAGTTTTGGTTAAAAAGGTTAAGTTTTAAGGTCGGTTTCAAGATGCAAACTGATATAACAGTAGATTGTGCTACAGGATGTAATAAAAACACAAACTTTACGAGCCTTGAGTTAACAGGAGCAATATAGAAAGAAATGGAGATGTTTGGGCCTTGTAAAATACGGGTAAACAAAGTTGGTACAACCCAAAACTTACCAGAACAGTAAAACGGGTCACAAAGATGGGTTCTGGAGGTTATTAGACGAAAATATGGTAAATGAAGAAAACAAAATTTTGATCGCATGGTAAAGAATCGCACCGCATAGCCATGCGATGGGATTCATTTAAATAATTCGATGCGATTAGAATTAGCCATGTTATGCCATTCGTTTTGATCCATTCAATACGGTTCGTTTGTTACCCATGCGAAGCGATTGGTTGTACAAGCGATCCTAATTGTTGTAAAACTTAACCCCATTGGTTTTATAGGCGATGCAATTCGTTTGTAACCCAGCCAGGGGCTCTGTCCCTTGGACCCTGCTAGGGGCTGCCGCCCCTAGACCCCGCTACCAGGGACGCTGTCCCCGGACCCCGTTGGTTGAGGGTTTCTTTAACCTAGAGGTATGAAGTAGTTGAAATAGATAATTGATACTCATAACTTGTTAAATAGTTAGCCGTGCCTAGCTAAGGAGAGGTGTGACTATAAACTCAGAAGCAAACTAACTTCAGGTGAGTTATAGCCCCTTTCTATGTTATGTTTTTGGAGCTGGTGTGCGCACTACGATGTGATAGATTAATACACTTACCTTAAATGGTAAGTGTATATTACATATACGTTTGTAAATGTATATGAATGATATAGAATGTTTGAATGGTATGCACGTAGTTATGTATACATTTGATTATTCTTGATGGTAATAAAGGTATGTAATGAACGTATGTATGGTTGTATGGGACGATGAAAAGCGCTGGACCCTAATAATATCCGAGGTACGAAGGGCACCGGACCCTAATAATATCCGAGGTATGGAAGGCACCGAACCTTAATAATATCCGAGGTATGTAGGGCGAAACGCTCTTTCAAACGAATGAGTGATAAGAAAGTATAAGTTTGGAAATTATAATGAAATATGGATTAGTAAGTAAAGTATGAAATACTTATCTCCGGATATGTATAAGTAAAGATATGAAAGTAATGTATGAAATGTTATTAACTAGAACTCACTTAGCGTAGCTGACTTTTAGTATGCACGCAGGAAAATGGATTAAAGGAGCTGGCTTTAGGATGACATATGGCAGGGACTGGAAGGCTGGCATCTTGAGAAGAAATATTATGAAACTTTATGTTATGTTAAGACAAGTTAACTTCTGTTAAGATAAGATTTGTTGTTTTGTAATATATTGGTTGATGTTTTTAGTTATTCCGTGAAAGTTGTAATTCACTCTGATATTTAGAACTGTGTTCTTGAGTAAATCCAATGCCAAAGTAGGGCTCCTTGGACCGGGGCCTTACACTTGATTATTGTTTGTCATATGATTGGTTGCTATTAGGTCAATTACTTTGTGTTCTTGATTATTTTATGATTGATTTGCAATAAGATCATAGGAATAATATTGTCAAAAAAAGCTAAGTGTGCTGCTAACCTAAATAGCTGTAAGGTGCTAGGTTATTGATAGGTCTTTGTTATTTAATCTTGCTAGATTTAGTTCTTCGTAAGGAGCCCGTCTAGGTTTGATTATTTAATATTATCTATTGAATCAATTAAATATATTAAATTGCCTTTGATTTCCATGTTGTAAGGTAGGTTTCATTATAAAGGAACTATGTCATAATTAATTAGGTGACCGTAAGGAAACTTGATTTTTAATATTGGTGTGCGTTAAAACATATTAGAAAACATAGGTGTCTTCTTAAGAAGGTCACGGGTCCTGTTCGGGTTTTCTTTTAAGTGTCTATTTTACGTTCCAGTCCATAACTAAATATTTTTCTGATTAATTAAAAACTGAAAATTAGGGGATTCTAGCCTAGGTAGTTTTACATTATCATCTGATTTAATCAACAAACTTGTGTTTTTGTTTAATTTACTTATTTTCTTAAATTAGTTTTAAATTAGTATTTTAGTTAAAGCCCCCTTAAAAAATATAAATAAATAAGTCGTGTCTGTAGTTGAGTCTAATTAGCTAATAAAAGTAATTTAAAGAGTCTCGTGGGTTTGATATCGGGACTTACTTAGCTTTACTAGAGTCGATCGGTTCACTTGTTGGTTAGTAGTTTAGTCGCGTTTAGAGAGTCTAGAGTATTACTTAGTGTCTACTTTAAGTTAAATTAGTTAATAATTATTAAACTACTTTTCGCACATCAAGGGGTACGCCAAAATAATGGGAAATGATTGCCATTTATAAGCACGCAGGATGGCAAAACATGGCCGTGGTGACATAAACATAGTCATGTTTGGTGAGTGACATGAATGAGCTATAAAAAATCTAAGGTGACCACAGCACGTTTAAAGCTTAACTCGGCCGTGTTAAATCACTTGGCACGATTTTTTGAATTTTCACTCGCATATCAGTCGTGGTTTTTGGACAGTTAGTTTAGTGTGTGCAAATATTATCCCTAAAAAATAACTAAATTTCATTCCATAGCAACGTCTAAATTACATTAATCCTAAAAAATACATAAAATAAAGACACAAAAGAAAAATAAAGAAAACAACAAAGGAACCCTGGTTAAGCCTGATTGGTTCTAACTACTACTCATATGCAAAATCCCTTGAGTCTTCAACAAGCAGATCAAAAGTGGTTGGAGAAGGGGTCTCCAAAACCTCCTCCCCCGTGCCTGTTTCCGCCAAAGGAACACCTCCATCGAAAGGTGGTGGTGGTGGAAAGAACTCTAGCCGGATGGACTGGATTTAGATATGCTCATTGAATTCACAGAGCTCTGTCCTCATCTCCTCCTATCTCGGTAAGAGCTAAGACTCGTTGTTCGTTTTGAAAATTCAAGTCAGTTAGCTCTCTTGACATATCCTGAAGTTGAAGAATCATCTCCAGATTAACGTTTTTCTTCTTAGGAGGAGTTGTTATCGGGTTTCCAGCTGACTAGTGTCCTATGGGGGCTTAGGGTTTGATGTTGTTCCATGCCTAACACTTAAAACCGAACTTGGCTCAGTTTCCCCGTTTTCCCAGCTGGGCCAAGTTGTTCGTTTATGCGTTCAGAAAAAAGTTATGGGGATGTAAACTTGGGTAAATGTGTTGGTCGATAAAATGATTAAGTTATAAAGAAAGATCACAATTTAGGGGTCTGGATTCGATACGGGGCTCGTTTCCATTTATTCAGTTTCTTTTGGAAAAAAACGCGCACAATCTATTCAAATTGTCTAGATTTCTCATAAAAAGTTCGATTTTTAACTAATCAAAAAATATAATTTGTTATCACTCTTGATGTTCTGATATTCCAGTAGGTTAGTTAATCACGAACTCGTCGGTTTTTATCAGAATTGAATTTGTTTAATCGTTAAATTAGCACAATTAATTATTTGTTAATCCTTAAATTATGAAAATTTAGCCACTTATCAATTAAAATATGTATATTTTTATAAAAATACTTCTAGAATTATTTACTAATTTATTAGTTTATGAAAAAATCATTTTATTTGCTATATTTAGCCCGAAAATCGTCCGTTTATACC